>NW_003805406.1:0-1062 GCF_000255335.2 Galendromus occidentalis | reverse complement strand
GAGCCGTGTGTATGAGGTTTCCTCGGTTCTTCTCTTCGGACATTTGCGTGGAGGATCAGGAGTTGGAGAGTTGACGTGCCCTCATCATGAAGCAGAGAACCCGAAACATGTTCGGCAATCTGAGTAGCAGCCTTAGTTGCCGATCTCGTGCGTTTGGCAACTGGGTCCATCGGGAGAAGATGGTTCGTATTCAACGTTGCGTAGGAGCGCTCTACAGACGTATATCATACAACAGCAATTCTTCAATGAGCAGGCTTCATTGTCATGAGTAATGAGATAGGGATGTTGTCAGTAAAAGTCATCGACATGAGGATATGATATGCAATGCGAGTGGATATCGAACAACGAAATCTGATCGGCGGAATAATATCTGGCTTTTCGCAGCACATCTCCGCATGAGAGATGAGAGATATCTAATTGGAGGTGAGCGATCCGAGACCGCATTACGAAGCTACGCGGTCAAGTATGTCCGTCATTCGAAGCCTGTGGAATACTCCTTAGAAGGCGGAAACGCGCGGCAAATGTGACCTCCCCATCAGTGTGTATCGGGGAATCCGTCGCTTTCCTTACGGAGGGATCAGTGAGAAAAAAGGTGGACAAACTGCGCAAGCTAAGCGCTTTATTAGAGGTGTATGGATACTCCAGTCATGTAATTTAAATGTGTAAATTGGGGCATCTCGCTTGGCGGGACTGTCAATTGTATGATGGTCAAACGAGATGCGCGAATGACAACTTCCAATTTTAGCGCTTCCGATCAAGCGCCACCTGGTGACAGAAATAAAATCCGCGCACTCACAAGTAAACATTCTTTTTTGAAAATAACAATCACCAGGTTTGACATGCTTTTCTGAAAGTTTCCGAGCCCCGGAGCAACCCCGAGTCGTTTTTCCCTGCTGTCCTGCATTTCATACCCCTTCCCTGCAGGCTCCGAAACCCGGAAAAAACACCATTTTCATCCAAATCCGGGATATTTGGCTCGGATATCAATGGGAATGGGTCTTTCCGGGCTTCGGAACCTGGGGAAAAAACATTTCCATCAAAATCCGAGAAAAATATCCCGGA
>NW_003805405.1:0-1535 GCF_000255335.2 Galendromus occidentalis | reverse complement strand
CCCCCCTCCTAGTGAGCCGTGTGTATGAGGTTTCCTCGGTGCTTCTCTTCGGACATTTGCGTGGAGGATCAGGAGTTTGGAGAGTTGACGTGCCCTCATCATGAAGCAGAGAACCCGAAACATGTTCGGCAATCTGAGTAGCAGCCTTAGTTGCCGATCTCGTGCGTTTGGCAACTGGGTCCATCGGGAGAAGATGGTTCGTATTCAACGTTGCGTAGGAGCGCTCTACAGACGTATATCATACAACAGCAATTCTTCAATGAGCAGGCTTCATTGTCATGAGTAATGAGATAGGGATGTTGTCAGTAAAAGTCATCGACATGAGGATATGATATGCAATGCGAGTGGATATCGAACAACGAAATCTGATCGGCGGAATAATATCTGGCTTTTCGCAGCTCGCAGCACATCTCCGCATGAGAGATGAGAGATTAGAGGTGAGCGATCCGAGACCGCATTACGAAGCTACGCGGTCAAGTATGTCCGTCATTCGAAGCCTGTGGAATACTCCTTAGAAGACGGAAACGCGCGGCAAATGTGACCTCCCCATCAGTGTGTATCGGGGAATCTGTCGCTTTCCTTTCGGAGGGATCAGTGAGAAAAAAGGCGGACAAACTGCGCAAGCTAAGCGCTTTATTAGAGGTGTATGGATGTTCACGAGTGGATTATACCACAAACCCATGCTGACATCCTTCGTTGGTAAATATCGGCATTCGCATCGAGTTCCGTCTGAACAGCTCAAGCTTCAAAAGCATCGCACCCGGCATGCAGGATGCGGAAGCCGGGAGGGCGCGAAGCGCCCTCTCGGCTGGTCTTATGGAATAAAGCTGATCATCGTAGATATTCGTAATTTCCATCCGTGTTGTCGCAACAGACTATCGAGTTGTTTCCATCTTGTTTGATCTCGGGAAGTGATCAATTGGCAATCTTTCCGGCTTTCCGCTGATGAAAATGTACTCGATTAATCACTGGGCGGTGGTCCGAGAGGTACGATATTTAAGGCCTGCTCTCAACCTCGATGAATCTTGAGAATGTTAGGTCCAAACATGTATCACCAAGAGTCGTTTTTCTTCTGGATTACTCTGTGACACGAATCCGTATTGAATATCGAGGAACTTCTCGAGTTCTCCCCGCTTAGCATCCGTAACGTTAAAATCCCCAATCATGGTGATTGGAATGTCTCGACTCCCACTGGTGGTATTTTTCTCATAGTCTTGCAGAATTTCTCCTAGACAATCTATGAAGCATTGATCTTGGTACGGAGGTGTACGTAGATTGTCATGAGTGTAGTGTTTGGATCTTCTGGGTTAGCGATCTCTGTGTATGACAAGTCGACGACATGGGATCGCTCTCCATTTGATGTTGTTGTCAGCCAAGGAATGGCTCGGCACAGAGGATCGTCGGGACTCCACTCTCTGCTCTTTCCCCTCTCGAACGTGTCTCTCCGAGACTAAAATAAACTCACTCAATTGGTACTATTCGACCTCCACGGTGTTCTTCCTTTATTTTCCAAGAGTCAAAACTTCCCTCACTAA
>NW_003805404.1:0-1123 GCF_000255335.2 Galendromus occidentalis | reverse complement strand
TTCGAATGAACCATCAACAGAAACAGATGGAAGGCCCGCAGATATCGAGACAACGGTGATCCTCAACACCGAAATTCACTCGCCGGCCTCACCGTCGCCGCCGACCTCATCAAAGATCGAGGTTATCAGAACTGGGGAAAAGGAATTCCTCAACCTTGGACCAGTGGACTCGATCATCTCGAACGCTGATCGCCGCACCTTCGACCAATTTTTTTTAAACATGAACAAGCATTTATTCAAGATATCATAATTCAATCGCGGGGAGTCACCTGCAATGGACCAACACGGGTCCGCGATACAGTCGTGACGAGATCTGCCTCCCACTTGGAGATCGAATGAAGATATTCATACCTAACAGTAGGCTCACGTTCGGGGGGGGGGGGGTTCCGCTGGAATCTACGTCCACTGATATCCAGTCAATTAGTTCGCTAGTGTGATGCCTAGGTCCTTGTGATTTTTGATACATCTCTTCCTATCTATGCCTTTGATTGGGATGATTCTAGGGTGATTCTATGCCTTGGATTGAAATTGGGAATAACACCCACTTCGGCCCGAGGTCAACAGGCTGCGAGGGTGTTCAATGCGATCAAAGAACAATTCGTGATCGCGGCGGCCTTCATAAGTGAAGACCTGGCCGACACTCTAAAACTGCACCGTGGAGGGGCGCTGCGCGAACTGGAGGCCTCCCGAAAGAAAATCTTCGACTTGAAGAGGGAACTCCGAAGTGAAAGGTTAACCGCGGCCACTCTCCAACGATCGGAACATCGACTCAAAGGAAAAGTGAATGAGTTGATCCGACTCTACGTTCCAATCGAGAAACGCATTCCCTCAAAAGACAACTTCCCCTACAACCCAACATTACATCAATATGAAACCTCATGAGGACTACGGGGAAGGACAAGTGCACTAATATGATCTTAAATTCTTGTTTATTGACAAATAACACGATTATTACATGTTCTCTCCGCTTGAAGGGTATTTTTCACTCAACGTATTCTTGTAGACACCTCACGCTTCAATGAACTTCTCGTAGTGAAGGCAAATGTCAAGGCTGACTCCATTGCCTCGAACCGCCTTTACTTTCTCTGGCTTGGAGCCCCGATCAGACAACAACAGGATGCAT
>NW_003805403.1:0-2594 GCF_000255335.2 Galendromus occidentalis | reverse complement strand
AAAAAGTGTCAATAAAATGACACAGACGGCAACATGTTGCCGGGTAATCTCCGGCTCGCGTCTTTCCGACAGCATCCCCAACTCCATTTGTCTCAGCTCGATTGAGTCCCGTCTGGGCCTCGGTCCGTACCTCACGCTCCTGGAGCGCTGACCGAAACATGAGGTTAGGGCCGATAGTAGGGAGAACAAAATCTACAAAAAAAAATTATATCCGAGTGGCTTACATTCGTTTGGCTAATCTTCGCCATTCTCGTTCTTGTCTCTCGAAAAACTCGTTGGTTTTGAGACTCGTTGTCTACAGCTATTCAATGGAATGAGCACCCCTTTTATACCAATTGCAGACAATGAATTTATTTAGTCAGTTTTTCCAGGCTGGAAGAAAGCTCAGAGATTAACCTCTCCATTTGCTCCTTACGTGCAACACACTCCGGGCGGTTACAAGGCCTGGGAGGCGAGCGCTCTCGAAGAGCCTGCTCGCGATACGGACGACGAGCTTCAGCGTCCATGTCTGGCCAGATGAGTCCAGCAACATCGATGGCTTGTTGAAAAGGAAGCCGATCCCTACGCTGAACCATGAGTGCATATTGAATGAAGCCATTCCTGGATCGCCGTTTCCGATGACTAACAACCTGAGCCGACGGTTGAACAACCTCATCTCGAATCACGATCGGACAAGTAGCAGCACCAGCGTTTTGATCTTCATTCAACGCCCCCGTTTCAAGCTCGTTCCTGGGAGAAAGATCCCAAGTGTCACAGCTTCCAGAGGGAGACAGAGACTGTTCAGACATGGTTATTCCTCAACAAAGGAAACCGGATACCCACTAGAGAAAAACTGACCGTATATATATGGAACAGGGGTGCTATGATCGATTTTTTTTGGACACTTCGTCAAAACTTTCCGCAGTAAGGGAGAAAATGTTAGGAAATTGCCTTTCTTCTGTGAACAAAGGCGTTTCCATTACTGTCTTAAAAGTTTTCAGAAGTCAGTGATGAAAATATGTAGCTCTTGACCCACTCGGCGATACCCGGTGTTGGGAGAAGTGTTATATCCGTGTAACAGTTTTCAGTTTTCCGTGTCTTGAATGTAGCACGTCCTAGATAGTTTCTCTCTCCCGGCTACGCGGACTGTCATAGCTTCCTTGTCCGCTGTACTATAAAAGCATACGTCTATGTAATAAAGACACTCTGGCTGGTTACTCAGGCTATCCTGGTTGCTGACTTCGCTTGACGTGTTCTCAACCGAAAGTCCCGTGTTTTTATTCAACATCGTGAATCCCTCCACACCGTATCTACCTCACAGCTGAATTTCGACTGAGCATTCGACTAGTGGACCATCAAATTTCCAACAGTCAGTATTTATGACACTTCAGTATACGAGCCAAAAACTCTGATCGATTGTCACAGAAAAAAGGCTGATCACCTTTTTCTGGGGAACTCCCCTCTTTTTTCACTGTACTGGACTATGGAGTCCAGACGGTATATAAGCAGCATTCAAATAAACATCAAACACAGATTCTTCTGTCACACGCATCCCTTGCGTCCTCATTCCTGAGTATCTTCCCTGCCAGCCCTCGACCCTCGGAGATCATCAGAACGTTGTGCCGAAACAAACTCTAAACTGCAAACAGTGGACTCCTGCCGACTGAGTACCCTTCTCAGTGAGCCTATGCTCAGGATCCTCACGGATTCCTAACAGGTAACGAACAGATCGAAGCATATCGATGCTCGAAACTTCTGGCTAAAAGAAAAGATTGAGAGTGGTGAATTCAAGATCACTCATTGTCCCACTGACAAAAACATTGCAGATATTGGGACCAAGGCATTGCCCGAAGTTCAGTTCATTCGCCTGCGGAAACTTGCTGGAATCACAGACTATGCAGGAAATACTGCTACTGATGATTCTCGCGCATGCAACGGTAGCAAGCGCACTCTTCCAATACGACACTGATTGCCCTTCCTGGTGTGTCCAACAGAAGCTCTCCTGTATGATTTCGGAATTGAGTCCAAATTATTTCCCGATTGATTGTCTGCTGACAAAGCAGGCCTGCAAGGACAGAGCCTCACCACAAGTAGCGTGCCTATTGCCGAATGGATTGTGCTTAGGCGGAACAGCTATATGGGTAGCATATTATAATCATACACATCCAAGACCCCCGGAACCTAAACCAGTTCCAAAACAAGGCGTTAGTTTCATTCAAATATACGCCGCGGTGCTCACAACTCTTATGGTTGTCTACGTGGTATCATCTGGAACCAGATGTCTGCTCCAGATGTGGCGCCGAAGAAACTACCAGAGAATGGGTAGAAGCCAACCTTCACCCAATGGTGTACCAGTATAATCAAATTCCCCCTATGGTTCGACAGTAGAAGATGTCTAGATCAGAATACCAATATATTTATTCTTGGATCTAATAAAAACAGGTCAAATGAAACTCTAGTGATCTTATGCGGTTAATTTCACATACATGTTACAACGCTTGCTAAACTCCATGTGTTCGTTAGCTGAAGCGAATGTCTCAGATGCTGTATACCGCTGGACCGAGATCACTGGTTTGAGTGGAGTGGCTCTTCTGACCAGCACACACTTCTGGTCC
>NW_003805402.1:0-1596 GCF_000255335.2 Galendromus occidentalis | reverse complement strand
CTCCAGATGTGGCGCCGAAGAAACTACCAGAGAATGGGTAGAAGCCAACCTTCACCCAATGGTGTACCAGTATAATCAAATTCCCCCTATGGTTCGACAGTAGAAGATGTCTAGATCAGAATACCAATATATTTATTCTTGGATCTAATAAAAACAGGTCAAATGAAACTCTAGTGATCTTATGCGGTTAATTTCACATACATGTTACAACGCTTGCTAAACTCCATGTGTTCGTTAGCTGAAGCGAATGTCTCAGATGCTGTATACCGCTGGACCGAGATCACTGGTTTGAGTGGAGTGGCTCTTCTGACCAGCACACACTTCTGGTCCAGAATTGAGATACACACTCGATTGAAAATAAGAAGCCGACATCTGAACCGTGATGTAGGAATGGGGAGCTCGAATGGCGGTTCAATAGTGGTCGTAGAAGACGAAGCCGATACTGACGTCATCGCGCTAGACAGAGAAACAGCTGATGCTGTGGAGTCTGAGACCATTGTCCCTGTCACAGAAGTAGACATGGATCGAACCGAAGATGAATTTACTGATGCGACGACAGTTGAGGAGGGTCTTGCCGTGCTAGTCGATTTGGATGATGTACTGGAGCTCGATGAGGATGGATTTGACCCCTCAGCTTCCGGGTCAAAAGCCGGAAAGTCCAGAAGAGACTGATGTGATGATTGTATATCAAGCTCATTGACATAATCGTTTACAACTAACGAAGCAGCTTGAATGAACCATGAATGATCAATGGTTTCGCTCACAAGTGCCGAGCCCTCTGTCTCGAGAGAAGTCACTCTTAGCATCCCAGGCAGTAAATCTGGAACGCTTGAAGAGAAGACACTCAGAGACGTCATCGATTGTGTTGATCTAGGAAATCTAGAAACAGTCGATGAGAAGGCAGCTACCGCTTCAGTCGGAAACGAACTAAGAGCTACTCGAGAGAACAGCGAACGATGTTGATAGAGTACTGGCAAGAACAGATGAAGAATAAATGGGAAATTTGGTGAGGAGAGCTCTAGACCTGAGACTGGCCAGACTACGAGAATAATAAAATTCAAAGTCTCGCCTTCCCTGTTCCCTTGCGGCTGCGTATACATCTGTATATGTCCTCCGAGAGGAACTAGAGACCGAGGGAGGATAAATCTCAATTGTTCGAGAAGGAGAGATTTCGCCTTGAGAAACAGATCCGATTTCTGTTGGAACACTTGATAGGAGAACTGGATTCAGATTTTTTAATGATCCAGATTAAGACGGCTGACAGTGACGTTGAACGGAGCATCCGGAACCAGCAAGACGGAGCTCACAGAAGGCACTAGATGTAAGACGAAGGTTGATGATTCCCCTTGGAGATAGGATGCTGAACTTGGTTGAAAACGGTCAGCATACATCTCAGAGAGGTGTGTGTACACTTCCTCCTCGAAAACGTCTGGAACCGGGGGAAACACATCCTCGTTGGTCACGAAATCGATGGGTCCATGAAGGGGAGGACTGTCTTCAACGTCAGTCGGAGAGCGGAGGACATCACAAATTATCAGTTTCGAACAAGCAATACAACTGAACACTCCAAGAAGAAGGAGGATTCTCTGCAGACGC
>NW_003805401.1:14655-20075 GCF_000255335.2 Galendromus occidentalis | reverse complement strand
GATCGCCTCTCGAACTCGCTCAGGTTCAAGATCTTGCCCGACGCAGGGAGCATGGAGGCAACGTCAACACAGAGGTACACTATCAGCGGAGAACCGTGAACGGATTCGCGAAGCTGATCGCATGCAACATCGACAGAGAAGACGTCAGAAGGGCAGAAGGGCAGAGCAGCGGGCTCTCGAGGCGATCTCCGTCAATCGCCCTCCCTGCTGGAAGTAATCGCCCTACGCAACGTGTTCCGAAGTTCTCTGTTGACTTCCTCCGAGTGTTCGAATGTTCAATGCTTCACATTGCAAAGAATGCCCGAGACTGTGACACCGGGAGCAATGTATGCGCCAGCAGCGCATCGATCCAGCGTTAGGCGCGCCCGGAGGGCGCGCCGAACACTGGTCATGAATATTCACCTTGAACTCATCCCACCCGGCGTAGAATTGAGTGATATCTCCGTCGAAATTCTTTATCTTGAGAACTGGTAGATGATGTGACTGCTGTTCTTGGACGACGGCGAGGCGAGACAGCACGCCTTCTAGCTGACTATCTTCCGGTATCGTCGTCTGATTTGCTCGGCCAAACGTCTGGTTGAGCATCGTGGTCATTTCTGCGAGTAGCTTCTCCGATGGATTCTGTTGATTTTCGGTCTTGGCTGCCTCGAAAACTTCGTCGATAATGGCCTGTCCTTCATCAATCTTTCGCCCGTATTGGTTCATTGTAGTGTACTCTCTTTCGTACTCCTCATCGCCGATGTCTTCGATGGCGCTCATCCACTTGTTGTCCATGGAGCTGAGTTGACCTTTCAGACGGCTGAGAGTAGCATTTTCGGTTCGTATGACGCGATGCAAGGTTTCGGTGGTCATCGTATCTCTCTTTCCATAGATGTCTTTGATGACTTTCACCTGAGTGAGGATTGCTCGCCGGATCGGCTCCCGGATGGCTGCCACTTGAATCTGCGCCTCTGTGAGCATGGTTCTGAGAAGGTGTCACTTCGGAACTCCGCTGAATTTCTGATGGTAACAGTTGTTCTGATGGCCTCCCGAGCGCGGCGATGTTAGGCTTAGCACGACGTCGCTAGTTTCTGGCAGACTGTTCTCTCTCTTTGCGATGACCACGTCACCTTCGTAGGTTCAGATTTGTGGTTTTCACAGCCACGTTGGGCGCCAATTGTTGTCAATGGTGCGTGCACATTAAATGAAGAGAAAACAAGTCCAGTCTCCAGTATGCGGCTACGGCCGGCATCAGCGTTTTTACTGACTGCTTTATTGTAAACACAGCATTCGTCTGATTTCTAAAGGTCTCCTCGTGGGACCTTCTGGAAGAGTCGCGGGCGTTGGTAACAGACCGTGCTTCGCGATGGCGCCAAAGAACGGGCAGCCCCAGTTGGCTGCAGGTCGGTTGGTTCCTCATAGCTTTTAGTTCACCTACTCCTTGCACAAGTGACATGGCTCGGCAAGGTCACAGCATCTGGTCTTCGTAGATATCTCTTGGGAGCGTCTGCCTCAAACTCTTCGATCCATTCGACTCAACCATCTTCGGCACTGTTTCGAGATTCGGAATGGCTTTCGCGGCGTCGGGAGGTGTGCCCTCGAGCATGGACATCGAGAGCCTCAATGTCTGATTGGAGCAGCTTTTCTCAACCTAGGGGGACGCGTCTCCCGGGAAAGTTGCAGGAGAAGTTCAGGGTAGACGCGGGAGAAGTTCAAGGGAGACGCGGGAGAAGTTCAGGGGGGTCGCGGAGGACCCCTAGAATTCCCTACCGATCCATTTTCCGTCTCAGAGGGGTCACCCAGCTCATTGCTAGTCTACAATTCTTCTACAAGTCTTTAATCATTGTACGATTGATCGAGGAAGCCATATTCCATGGAGAAGACGGCGCTCTGACATGTTCAGGTCGATACCTTACATTCTCAGAAGTACGGTGATCTCCTTGGGAGACGCGAGCGCCCCCTCATGAGGCAATGGGGAGGAAAGTTTGAGAATCGCTGGATTAGAGGAAAAAACTCACTAAGACGTGTTTTACACAATCGAGCACGCACTATTCCTCGATCATGGAAACCTCGTCCAGGTTCCATGTAGAATCGGGAGGACACCGATTGAATAAAGAAAACTTCACATCGGACGAAACCGAATTATGTGTACCTCGATGATTCTGATGATAAACGAATCAAGACCTGAGGATCCTTTGGGGCAATCGAGAATGTGTTTCACGTCCAAACTTACGGCAGTGTCTCTGACACTACCTGCCAGGGGCTTTTGCTTTTTGGAACTTATTACGGACCGACTCGCACAGCAAATGTATTGCATGTGCCAAACAAGTGACGCGTAAAACATTTTTATAGAACAAGTTTAGATCCCTACCGACGGCGATATTTGTTCGACACTGATCTGTGATGAGCAGTTCGAACAAGGAGGCGTCCTAAGAGATTGACATGGCAACTTTGTTAGCGATCCCTGAGAGAGCAGCTGTGTTGGCGGAGTCAATGAATTCCGTGTCGTAGAGGAGAGGTTGCTCGGGTTGTCCTGTCAATGGAATCGCGATTGTGTTCACGATCTTCCTTCGCTGGACGTCCTGAGTTTCATCAATGTATATTGCGTATGGCTTAGACTCCAGTCGCTCTCTAATCCTCCCGGTAATGAGATCGTAACCATGTGAAATGTCCTTCTCAGGCTTGGAGGAGCATTCAACGTGCTCATTCTCATGTTTCAGGAAGAACAGCTTGAAGCGGTCGGATCTCAGCTTGCTCAGCCGAATGTTCTCGGATACAAACAGCAGAAATAGCTCGTAGTTGAATGTATTGACGGAGCTCTCGATAGCGAGGGACGAGACTATCCCCATTTGGCTCGTTGTCGATCGCTTTGCGTTTGGCTGTGATGTTTTGGAGTCTTCCGGTGAGCGGCCAATCGCGAACTACCGCGACGGTCCGAGATCTTCACCTGAATCGAGCATTTGGAGCACATCACTTTGCTCCCGTCCAACTTGAGGCAACGGTTCTCCTTCTTCGTGAGCCAGGCTCATACGAGCTGGATCAAACGTGCACCCATTCTCGCAGGCTCTTTCATTCTTTCATAGAGGCTGCCTCTCGGAATCGGTCTCTGAGCTGGTACCGAACCAGGAGGTCTTCTCAGGTATGCCCCACCGAGCTTTCTCGCAAGGACAATACAATACAGCAGAGCTCACTCACGCAAACCCGTTGAGAACCATCGACGATCGACGGAATAGATTGTTGGATCAGCTGTTTGCCGAAACGTAGCGGAACGTGCACTGCGACTGCGAGCGCATACGCCAGAAAGTTCTCCACCCTGTTCTTATGTGGAAATGGTAGCCAAGCTGAATGCCTGCCGCGATACTAAGATCCCGTGACGGAGGTTGCACATATTGATGCGCTGCCGATGTCAGCGCCATCGGGTATAAATACCAGATCCAGCAATGAAGCTGGGCATCATTCCTGCCCTTCGTTATCGGAACGTTACATTTTGGTGACAGCGGTACGGACAAGGGAGACAGCCCCGGAGTCATTGATACACTCTCGGCTCTCGTGGAGCAAATGATCCCTGTCAGCGATCTACCGCAGTTCACCGAATGAACCAAAAAAATGGTTGAGACGTCTAGAGATGGACGGTGCGGTCAACGAATGGTCGGAACAGAAAGTTCTCCGACTCGCCTATCGGACCATTGACGACGATACCGAAGCCTGGTTCGTACACACAGGTCCGTATGAGAACTGGAAGAACTTCAAGGAAGCATTTTACGGACGATTCCCGAATGGAAAGAAAAAATCCCCGTCCGAGTACTACTGCCGGAAACGATTACCGAACGAATCACTCACGGGACTCATTCGAAAGAAACAGTCAGTGCTCCGAGAACTGGGAATGCCATTCGACTTCCCGAACTTCATGGACGAGATAGAGAACTCTTGTAATTCGATGGACTTCAGAAATTTCCTTATTTGCGCCAATCCGAAAGACTTCGAGGCATTGATGGGAGTTGCCGACAAGTTCAAGGACCCGCAAGCGAAAATAGAAGCACCGATAGCTCAAAAACCGGGGAAAACAGAAGGAACGAGATTGCCGAAAGAATCGGAGAAATCATCGAAAGTATGCTTCAAGTGCGGAGAGAGTGGACATTTCTGCGCGAACTGTAAGAAACGCAGCCAAAGGCTTCAGCTACAGTGCATCGGAAATAATTCCTCCACTGACCCCTTCGAAACGCGTGTCAACATCCTGGGAAGATACAGGATCGCTACGTTGGACACAGGCGCCGACGTGAACGGGATATCGCCGACTATCCTCAACCTGAACGACCCAAACCTCGATATCGTGAAAGCAATAGAGGAACCTCTCGTAACGGATGCTCAGAGGCGACCAATGAATGTCATCGGTGCTATCGAGCTGAAAGTCGACGGAAAAGAAGAACCGTTTTTTATAATCGAGAACTTATCGAAGCATGTTATCCTGGGCAAATCCCTCCTCAGCAAGTCCATCAGTCTCGTGAATAAAGTCTCAGATAGCCAAAATAGTGAGGGAGTCTATATAAGTGGAA
Organism: Galendromus occidentalis; assembly: GCF_000255335.2. Taxonomy (NCBI): domain Eukaryota; kingdom Metazoa; phylum Arthropoda; class Arachnida; order Mesostigmata; family Phytoseiidae; genus Galendromus; species Galendromus occidentalis. The sequence continues at coordinate 15,543 of NW_003805401.1, read as the reverse complement.
GGCATTCCTGCTTTCCTTTACATAAAGATAACGAACGCACAGTCCGGCGGAGTCTTGTCTTTACTGGCGCAGTCGACCAAGAACAAAATGGTGTGGATCACCGTCAGAATCCTACCCAACAATGTGGAAGACCCCACAGACTTCCTAGTGGAGGCCATGAAAGAAGACGGTAATGAGTGGATCAAGATCCCACAACCGGGAACGGAGTTCAAGAACCTCGTCAAGAAAAAGTTCGCCAAAAAGAGTCTCGCAGAAATACTGGCTGCGGGAGACCTTCGAATGAACATCGAGAGCGAGTCCTTACGAGCACTCCACGAACAAGGTGCAGGTGACGAAGAATACCTCGACGCATCCGACGAATCGGATGGCTTGAACAAACTCGTAAAACTCTTGACGAAGGAACTTAGAAGTTCATCGGATCAAAGCCGTCCCAAACCACCAATATTCAAGGGGCCCTCGTCCAAGGTCACCCCAGAGGCCTGGTTTGCACAGTTCGATCACTTCGTAAAGAGGCGAGATGACTTCGAAAAAGTAATGCTTCTCCGTGAATACGTATCTGGAGTAGCCTCATCATGGTATGATGCAGCTACCGCAGCGTTGGGAATAGAGAGCGCCTGGTCCAAATGGAAAGAAAGTTTTCTCACAGCGTTCACCCCCGACCACCTTCGGGATGCTGAGTTCGCCATGAAGTACCACTTCAAAGAAGATCAAACGAACTTATCCGAGTATCTATTCGAAAAACAAAGACTATTACTGAGAGCAGATCCCACCATGACAGATCGCTCCTTAACACAAGCCATCCTGTTGGGCCTACCGTTCTATCTCAGACAACAGTACAAGATGTTACGTCCAACATCCCTAAAAGATCTCATGACTAGAGCTGCGAAG
>NW_003805401.1:0-12576 GCF_000255335.2 Galendromus occidentalis | reverse complement strand
GAGGGAAGAATCAAGTTGACTGAATCTCGAGATGAGGAAGGGGAGGAAGTCAAGAAGGCACAACAGAAGAAGCACTTCGATAAGAGGCATAGCCAGAAACATCCGCGCATCAAGGTCGGGGAGCAGATCCTTGTGAGGGTTGGCCTGTCTGCCCAGAACACAAAATTTACGGGCCCTTTTGTTGTCAAGAGGATCGAGGTTTTCGAAGGCGTCCCCAAGCGGTTTTTCTATGACAAGTTAGACAAAGAGTGTGTTGCAACACTGAGGAATATCATTCCTTACACTCCCAGGAGGGACTGAGTCTAAAAGTTGGGGGAGTGAGGGAGTCTATATAAGTGGAAGGCATTCCTGCTTTCCTTTACATAAAGATAACGAACGCACAGTCCGGCGGAGTCTTGTCTTTACTAAAATTACTCACGGCTGGACTCTACGTGTGAAGTTAAAGGCGGAACCGTAATTCCCCCAAAGGCGGCGGTATTCGTGAAAGCCCGAACAGATGAGCTTTTAAGTACCTTGCAGTTGGACGGTACATTGAAGTGCGCTCCTGGGAACCAATTCATAACACCATACAGCGTAGTGAAATCGAACAAGGGGGGTTGTTGGCGGCACCACCTCTCGGTACCATCGGCTGCTAGAGCAACAATAAATGCCAGTGTTTTTTGTAAACTCATACGCAAAGCCTCGTCACTCCACTCGTTACTCAGACATGGTGTCAGAAGTGATTTCCAACTAGAAAACTTCGTCATTCAACAGCACGTCGTTTCTCGACGAATCCAGAGTAAGCTACGGAGAAGAAAAGACCAAGAGCGCAGAAGTCATCGACAGGAAAAAAATGACTTAGACGACCAACGGATTCCCTTTGCCGGAACCAATGCCTCTGAATCCACCCAATCGCAGACAGCGATGGGAACAATTTAAAGCTGAGTTCCACGACTACGCGCTGTGCGCAGAAGTGTACTCTTTACCCGATCAAACACAGCTTGCTCACTTCAGAACAGCGATCGGAACAAAATGGAGATCGCGACTCGGTAGGATACGACCAACCGAAGCCAACCCTAATCAAGCGAAATCGGACGTCGATCCTGGACCTCAGCTGAAACATGTGATCGCCGAACTCGACAAAGACTTCAGAGAACAGCAGAATCTTCTCGTGGTGCGGGAACAGTTCTACTCGTACACACAAGGAGATTGGTCGATGGAAGACTTCATCGCAGAAGTATTCAACAGAGCGATTGCTTGTAAATTCCGAGTTGATTCGATACCGTCTTGCCCTCGGAATTCAAAAAGAGTCGCTGAAGGATCGAATTTTTACGAACGAAAAAATTGGCATCCAAACGATATTGGGAATCTTGAGACGTTCAGCAAATTCAAGCGCACGCGCGAAGTGTGTCCCTCTCTCTATGGGCGGCGGCGAAAACAACAACAGTACGGCGGAAGACGTTCGATTCGTAAGGCGACGAGCTTTCCCGAGATCGAATAGATCATCAGGATCAGAATGAAACTACTGCGGTGGCAACCACAGCAAAGACCGGAACATGTGCCCCGGGAGCGGGAAGAAGTGTGCCAACTGCGGTAAGCTCGGACACTTTGCAAAAAATGCACGCTCAAAAGATCGAGAGCTTTCCACGAAATCGATCCAGAGGAGTTGAGCGAGGACGACCTAGACCAAGAGGAATTCTACGAAGTCGATGAAAATAGCTTCGCCGTTGACGTTTTCTCCATGACGCGTACGGAGATGAAACGACTCATGGTGAACCTTTTCGTCAAAGGGACCCGAGCGCAAACAATATTGAAGACGAACGTCGATACAGGAGCCACGGTGAATGTGCTACCCAAGCGGGACTATGACAAAATCCGATCAGAAGGAATCGCCAAACCTCTCCAAAGATCTGGGGTCACTCTGAGAATGTACAATGGTGATACCACGAAATCAATCGGAAAGGCGTTCTTCAATGCCACAATGGTTCGAGAGCAGCAAGTCTCAGTTTCGAGGTGATTGACATATCCGAAAGTCCCTTGTTGTCGGTGAGGAGCTCACTACAATTGGGCTGTATCACATTGGGAAACAACATTCACTTGGTCCACGAGATCCAAGGGGTGAGCCCTGCCTCTGGCGTCGACGCCTCGGACTTATTGCGGAGACATGACAAAGTATTCGAAGGACTCGGCAGAGTGCCTGGCAAAGTCAGAATACATCTAAAAGACAACGCATTCCCAGCACAATGTCCACCCAGGAAGAGCCCAGCAGCAATCAAGGGAAGCTCTAGATCCGTATCATCTTAACAAAGCATCACAGCGATCACACTGCAGGCTGCCGATTCTATCAGACGTTCTTCCGAGACTCACAGGCGCACGCATATTCACAGTATGCGACTGTCAGGATGGATTCTACCAATGTGTTTTGGAAGCGGAGTCCACGGATCTCACTACCTTTTGGACCCCTCTCGGACGATGCAAATACTTGAGGATGCCACAGGGATTGAGCGTTGCACCGGAGATTTACCAAGCAAGACAGTCAGAAACACTTGAGGGATTACGCGGCGTCGAGGTCATTGTCGATGACATACTCATCATAGGCTATGGAGACTCAGACAGCACAGCACTTCGAGACCATTTCAACAACCTCGAAGCATTTTTGAAACGATGCGAGGAGAAACAGATGAAGCTCAACCGGAATAAACTCAGGCTATGCCTCCGCGAGGTGAAATACCTCGGTCATATCATCAGCAAAGACGGTGTAAGACCGGATCCTGCGAAGATCGGAGCATTGAGAAACATGATGCCCCCTAAGGATCAAAAAGCAGTACAACGATTCCTAGGAGTAGCAAACTCTATCTTTGCAAATTCATCCCACGCTATACCCAGTTGGCGACGCCTCTCGGGGAACTCCTGAAGAATACTGTGGACTTCGTGTGGATGGAGGATCACCGTAGAGCTTTTGAACAGCTCAAGAACTCCCTGCAGGATGCCCCTGTACTGGCATTCTTCGACGTCAGGAAACCGATCATAATACAAAGCGACGCCAGCGACCACGGTGTGGGCGCCGTCTTATTACAGGATCGGAAACCGGTCGATTTCATCAGCTTGTCACTTCGTCCCGCAGAGAAGAATTACACGGTCATTTAGTCACAATAATCACACTGAAAAGAACTGCTTACCATCGTGACCGCATGTTCGAGATTCGAACACTACATCTTCGCCCATAAAGACGTCACCATCGAAACAGACCACAAGCCGTTGATAGCGATTTTCGAGAAAGCTTTATATGCGTCACCCAAGAGGTTGCAGCGAATGCGATTGAAACTGCAAAAGTTCGACGTGAAGCTCAGATATGTCGACGAAGAAAGACAGCGTGATCGCCGACTGGTTGAGTCGAGACATGAACGGGAAACTACCAGCAACAGCAAATATGGCGAACGACTTCATCTTTCGTGTGGAATTGGATAACATAGAGTCTACTTCACCGCTTCGGAACGAAACAATGATCTCAGTCAAGAAAGCAATGGAGGGGGACCGCGAATCCGAGGGGCGTGCCGAAAACGCAGAGCTCTTCGACATCGGTCTTGAAGCCGTTCTGGAAATATCAGAGCAGCTTGACAACCCAGGAGGCTTCAGATACTACGGACCAGCGATATTCATCCCAGGACCACTTCGAAGGAGCATGCTCAAAGCATCGCATGCCAGTCACGGGGGTCAGCGGGCTCTCTGGATGCGACCTCGTGAGCGAATATTCTGGCCAGAGTTGAAAACGCAGATTGAAAGCTTCGCAAACAACTGCTCGGCGTGCCTTTCCTACCAGGCACGGGAAGCCTAGCAGCCCATGGTTCTGGGCTCATTGGCAGCATTTCCGTTCCAAAAAGTCTTCCAAGATATTTTCCAATTCCGGGACCACAACTACTTAGTTACAGTAGACGTGTTCTCAGATTTCTTTGAGGTGGACTCATTGGGAGATCACCCCACTAGTCAACGGGTGATCTCATGACGAAGAAACACTTCGCTCGCAATGGCATCCCAGTGGAATTCCATAGTGACAACGGACCTCAATACACATCGGAAAATTTCAAAGTCTTCATGAACATATGGAAAATCAATCACGTGACCAGTCCTCCTTACTTCGCACAATCGAATGGTGAGGCAGAAGCTGCTGTCAAGCTTGCGAAAAGACTGTTAAAGAAATGTGCACTCCAGGGGGAAGATTAAGAGTACGCCTTGCTCGAATCGAGAAACGTTCCACAGGCCGAAAGGAAAAGTCGGGCTCAAAAATTCTTCGGCAGAGAGCTTCGATCTGCGTTACCGTCATCGCTTGATTGAAGAGACGTCACATTCGACGAAGATCAGAAGAGGGAAAACCTAAAGAAGAAAATGGAGATGAAAAAATTATTCGACCGGAACTCTCGCAACGTGCCTTCGTTGAAAATTAACGACGTGGTCAGAGTGGAACACTTGACAACTTAGGAGCTGTGGACACGGGGATTGGTCATCGATAAGGTCGCCCCGCGTTCTTACTTGGTAAAGCTCGAGAACGGCAAAGTGATTCGATGGAATGAAAAGCACTTGAAGCTCAGCAAAGAGACATTCAATCAAGAACCTGTTATAATAGGAAACGAAGCAGAGGAAGGCGATTTTCCGACAACGAAAAGAAAAATCCTCCGGAGATCAAAACGCACAAGGAAAGGCGAGGCGACAAACAAGAACACGACATGCTTAAGGCGGTATGAGCTAAGATCAGCCACATCAGCCACGAACAAATCTTGAAACTTCAAAGCCATTTAACACCTTTAAGGCATTTAAGACGACAGAATAATATTGCGAAAAAATAAGGAAAAATCCTGCGTGAGTTCAAAAATTGAAACTTTAACAATATTCGGAAAAGGCAGATGTTGGCGGCACCACCTCTCGGTACCATCGGCTGCTAGAGCAACAATAAATGCCAGTTCTTTTCGTGAACTCATACGCAAAGCCTCGTCACTCCACTCGTTACTCAAACAGGGGTGACTGTGGAATCTTTGTGGTAAATCTCGAAAATTCACCTATCTATCTCAAACACGGATCACAACTGGGACGAGTTCATAAGTCGATCCAGATAACGAAACCGGACAACAAGGGAACGAATACAGATTCATGTGTGCCGAAGACCGAGTTACGACTAGGAGCAGAGCTGACGAAAAATCAGGAAATTCGCCTAACCTCATTACTCCGTGGGGAATTCGCAAACATTTCCGGTCGGCCCGACAGCTTGTCTTGTACAGGTCTGGTGCAACACACCACTCCGACGGGAGACACGCCACCGATTGCATTCCCAGCGAGGCGCCTAGCTCCGGCTCAGAGACAGACAATCGCCAAAGAAGTCAGCGATATGTTGAATGCTGGAATCATAGAGCCCTCTTCGAGCCCCTGGGCAGCCCCAGTGGTTCTGGTAGAAAAAGAAGATGGCTCTATAAGTTTTGCGTGGATTACCGGAAATTGAATACGGTAACGAAAAGAGACGTTTATCCACTCTCTCGGATAGACGATGCGCTCGATGCACTCTCCGGAAATATCTATTTCAGTACATTAGACCTAATGAGTGGGTATTGGCAAGTCGAGATGGCTCCAGACCACAGGAAGAAAACTGCCTTCTGCACTCCCGATGGGTTGTTCCAGTTCAAGCGAATGCCCTTCGGCGGCCTTCCAGCGGCTGATGGACAGGGTCATCGGTCCGCTCAAGTATCGAATGGCTCTCGTATACCTCGACGACATCATTATTTATTCCAAAGATTTCGAGACGCATCTGGCTGATCTGGCAGTGGCAATACAGGATTACGACTTCGAGGTCGTGCATCGGAAGGGGGTAGATAACGGAAGTGCCGATGCCTTATCGCGGCTCTCAATCGCCACTCTCAGTGTCGAACGCATCCGACGGGAGCAACGTGCTGACCCTGCATGCCGTACTCTTCTACGAAGCCCGCCTGAAGGTTACGCTGTTCGAGACCAACTTCTGTCGCCGAGGTCGCCTCTGTATTCCCAGCGTATTGATGAATGACGCAATCAAGTTTTGCGACGAAGACGGCATGGCGGAACACCCCGGCATATGGACGACCGGGAGGCGGGTGAATGAACGCTTCGACATCGGCAAAGGGTTCCTGGCCAAGGTCCGTAGTTTCGTTAAAGAGAGCGGTGTCTGTCAGCGCCAAAAACAGGAGACGGTGAAAACAGGGCGGCTCCAACCCGTCAAACCCTCGACCCGTCCTTGTGAAAAGTTTAGTTTAGACTTCGCGGGGCCTTTCAATGTCCCTGGAGAACGCGCCTGGTATATCTTAGTGGTCGTTGACTATTGTACGCGATACGTTCATCTGTACCCGACGAGACGGATCTCGGCTAGGTTTGTGGTACGCTCCCTGACCACGCTGATGGGGGTAATGGGTAGGATCGGGTCCGTGGTGACGGACAATGCGACGCGTTTCCGGGGTAATGTTTTTGTGAACTATCTCCAAACGTCTGGAATTTCACACATACGGGCAGCCATCGGCCATCCCCAATGTAATGGTCTGGTGGAACGGACCATTCGCACTGTGAAGGATCGCTTGACGGCTCTGGTTTTGGGGGAGACGTCGGTACCCGATCTCCTCCCGAAGATCGCTTCCTCTATCAATACGTCGCCCAGCGAGTCGCTACGCAAAACGCCTTTCGAATTGCTCTTTGGGTTCACCGCAAACTTACCGGGAGAACCCCCGAGGCTTGCTCCGTCTCAAGCGCTCCCGGTTCAAGATCTGCGTCGTGACGCTCATCGCTCGCTGGAAAAGGCTCAGACGAATGTGAGAAGACGCTACGACAAATGTAGGGTTCCTCCCCTGACTTGGCCTGCCGGGGCGAGAATGTTGGTCAGATTGAAAAAGACCCGCCGCGGGTTGTCGAAAAAGTTGCACCCGTCGTTTGTGGGACCGTGGACCATTCTACGGCAGGTTGCCTCCCAGACTTATCAGCTCAGGGATCCGGCCGGCCGGCTCCGGACCCTCAATGCGAAAGATCTCCGACCTTTCCGGACGCGGACATCCAGTGCCGGTAGCGTGCCCGATTGATGCGCTGGCGATGTCAGCGCCATCGGGTATAAATACCAGATCTACTGCTTCTCTGGTTTATTCACGTCTTTTATATGGCCGGTCGCGGCACCTTGACCGACGTGCACGCGATCACGGCCCGCTGAGTGGACGGCCCGCTCTCCGGCTCGTCCAATCATCGGGCTCGCTGTCTACCAGCTGCCTTGCACTCTACAGATTCACAACACGTGTCTTGCAGACACTACACTCGCCCTTCCATCATGTAAGAGGAATGCCATTATTATATGATATAATCACTTCGATTATCTAGTTACAAAATCTCCGTAACGCTCCGGCTTCCTACGGTTTCTGTGTGGCCGCCTCGGTGTTTCGGGGGCCGACTCTTCTTCCTCTGTCGTCAGATATGCTTCTGCGTCGCTCGAATTCGATGATTCTCCTTGTACCGTTTGTTCCGAGTCATCTTCCCTGCATAACGTTGGCTCGAGTTCGCGCCCCCTTCCCCTCTCCTCTTTTCCGAGAATGTTACGTCGTTCGTGAACACTGCCTGCTCCGGCTGTCGTTCCGATTCGCCGTCCACTAGCGGCTCCTGCTTTCGCTCAACGCCATCGGCCTCGCTCCGGACCAGACTGTCACGATGCCACATTCGGTTGTCGGAGGTGTGGTACGCTGATCGGCCCAGCCGCGAGTCGCTCCCAAGGCCCAGCTGGCCAGGGGGTTGGTTCGACTGGAGCGACCCCCGGCTTCGCCACGCGGTCGCTGTTTATGCAATTGCGCATTCCCTGACGGCTTCTTCGACGTTTCGATCCATTCCCGGCCACCAGTAAATCTGGCGAAGCCGCTGCTTTGTGCGCACCATCCCCTGGTGTGCCTCATGAACCAGCTCGATAGCTTTCCCACGCAAAGACTCCGGTAGTATGATTTTCTCCGCTCGCAACATGACTCCGTCTCTTTCTGACAACTCGTGAATCACCGAGGACCACTACCGTTCCGCTATTCTAGGTTTAGTTTCTCCCAGCCATTCCCTAACTTTCATTAATTCTTTGTCAGTTTCTGATCGTGCCGTTTTTTCCTCCCACGACAACGGTTTAATTGCCGCTCGAAGGTTAGCGATTACATGTTCATCCTCGTTGTCAGCTGTGATTGGATCCCCCGACGGCAATCTTGAAAGCATATCGGGGACATTGTTGCTGATTCCAGGGCGGTATTCCATAACAAAATTGTAACCGCGCAGCCGTTCCACCCATCTGGCGATTCTCATCGGCGCTCTGCCTACTCCCGTCGTTCCGAGAAGCGTAGTTAGCGACTGGTGGTCCGTCCGCAATCGGAACTTCCTTTCAAGCAAAAACACGTGCCACTTCTCTACGGCGAACACGCATGCTAACGCCTCTCTCTCTCTCGTCGAGTACTTTTGTTGTGCTTCCGGTAACGCGCATGATGCGAACGACACGGGTCGCTCCCCGTCCTCGTAACACTGCATCAACGTGGCCCCCAGCCCGACTTTTGATGCGTCACATGCGACCGCGATTTCCCTTTTGCAATCGAAAATTGCCAGTGGTTTTGCCTCCACAATTGCCCGCTTAAGTTTCTCGAAAGACTCTTTCTGTTCGGGACCCCATTCGAACTTTGTTTCTGTTTCTAGCAGCCGTCGCATTGGCTCCGAAATCGTAGAAAGGTTCGGCACGCATCGCATGTAAAAGCTTGCCGTTCCCAATACCGATTTTATCTGCGTCGGGTTGGTTTGCTCTGGGAGTTGTTCTATCGCCTTAAGATTTTCGAGATTCGGTTTAAGCTCTCCGGGCCTAAAGCGTATCCTACGAACTCTACTTTGTTCGTAGCAATCACACATTTCTTATTCAGAACCATTCCCACCTCCCGGAATAGCGTCAACGCCCGTCCGAGCCGATCGTCGTGCCCCTGTCTCGTCTTTACGAACACCAGGATATCATCGAGATAGATGACTATCCCTTCGATCCCCTCTAGAATCTTTTCTTCATTCGTTGGAAGGCCGCCGGAGCCGAAGCCAATCCGAAAGGCACCCGTTTGAATCGGTACAGTCCCCATGGCGTAATGAACGCTGTGAGGTCTCGAGAATTCTCCGCCAGCTCGACCTGGTGATATGCCGACAGCGCATCACTTTGAAAACACCGTCGCTCCACTTACAATTAGTCTCGGCAACAGATCCTCGAAGTGTGGCAGCGGAGACACGTCGGCGACTATTGCCTCGTTCACCGCTCGCAAATCCACACACAGCCGCACCCGGCCATCCCTCTTCGTCACCACTACCATGGCTGATACCCACTCGGACGCTTCGATTTGCTCAATGACATCGTTTCCTTCCAGTTTTTCTATTTCTTTGAAAACCTCGTCCCTGGTTGACAACGGTAACCGTCTCACTTTCTGCTGGACGGGTTTAACCCCTTTCTTTTGTTTGACCCGGTGCTCGAATCCTTTCACATTACCCAGACGGTCCTCAAACAAATCTCCGAACGATTCCGCAACTCACGTATTGCTGACCTCGTTAACTCTACACTGCCCCGACGCACAATCTCCCAAGCCCCGAATTAGTTCTCCTCCGAACCCCATCAGCACGATTTCAGACCTTTCTAGCCTAGGTTCTTCCTTTCGGAACACTTCTTTGTTGATAATCGAAACCGCCGCTCCCGTGTCGGCCATGAATCTAACATGAAACTTCCCTACCTTAGCATGCACTACTATTTCTCTATCTATTGGCTGAGAGCAACGACGCAATTGGGAACTATTTTATTCTCACGTTCGAAGTTCCTCGCCCTTGCGCTCTCCCATTCCTCCAGGGAGCCATTCCAGGGTTCCTCGGGCGTCGGGATTGGCACTGGAAGAAAATCCAATTGGTTGATTCCCTCCTCGGTTCTCCTTCCACACACAACTTTGAAGTGTGCCTGTTGCTCGCCAGCCCAACGATCTCTCACCGGCTTCAATCACTTCATGTGCCTGACAGACGACTTCAGTCATTTCCGACGAGTGTATTTCCTTAAGACAAAGGAGCAAGCTGCAGAGGCACTCTGACAATACACTCGATGGTTCCGAAACAAGTTTCAACGCGACATCGACCGGCCACATACGGACAACGGAATGGTGGTGACAACCAAGGATGTCATATTCTCGAAGAAAAGTCCACTGAACAGTGGCAGTGCGCAAGATGAAAATGAAGATGGTGAAGCTCAAGCAGCGCCACCAGAGAATCCAGAAAATGTTTCAACCAGTGAAACAAGTGACCAAGCAGCGGAGCAGCCTGGACCAAGCGACCAGCAGGAGACGAGTGACCAAATAGAAGAAAGCGACCAAAGCAGTGTAACACCAGCCGAACCACCACAGGCGAGCGGTTCGCGCACGAACGAAACCGACTCTCTCCCAATGCTTCTGACTGGAGACGGTCAAGTTTGTACTAGGAGAAGAACTAGGAGACAGTACGACCTCAATCCTGAACGTCTAGCTTCATTGAGACCACGTATAAAAAGAAACAATAGATTTGAAGTGAGGTATCCCCCCCCCTATGTGCTAGTGTCTGTAACCAAAAATTGTCACTGAACATGATGGCTTTTCTTCATGATGATCGACAGCATGCACTTTAACCATACCACAACTTTCCGCCTCAAACGCCGGCTGAGTCTTTACTGATAATTTTTCGAAAACGCTCTACTTCACCGCGTGTCGCGTCTTCGAGACCCTTTACACAATGACGTCATCAGCCATTTGAATTTAGCGGCGCTCGAAGTGGAACCGTGCAGGAACCGGGTAATAACTACGCAATTACTTCGGGTTTTCTTCATGTTCTCTGTGTTCGTTTTCCACCCATGTCTTTTGTGTCTGTTTCCCGCCCAAAGTGAACCGGTGCGTCATTTTACTTCATAGCTTAGCTGTGTGGCTCTGCGCATTCGACATGTTACTGATTGCCGCGCGTACGAGGGCAGCTTTCCGATCTCAAACTTCAAGAGTCTCGGCAGATTCGGGACCGTGTGACAACGAGTCATCAGAGAATACTGACAGCGACTTTGATCCCGGAACCATCCGGAAGCGTCGTCGGTCACGAGCAATGGCTAAACGTCGCAGAGGAGAGACTGCGGAACAGAAAATTGTTCGTCATCGAACTGATTCCTCACGCCATGCAGCTCATCGGGCAACCAGTGTTATGGTGTCATTGGTTCAGGCCGCGCTGCGTGACATACTTCCAGATGCATTATTTGGGGCCCATGATTTTGATATGTTCGAATTGTGCGGCAAGGCATTTCGAGTCAGAACGAGAGAAGGAGCACCCATCAGTTTTCTGGGACTGTTGCAATATCGGTCGTTTCAATCTGAACGAATTCCTAAACTTCCCCCCTCTCCTACAACAACTTTTTCAGCGGCCTCCCGACGTCTCAAACTCAAGGAGATCGAGCACGACTCATTCCTCGGGGAATTCATAGAGCTTGCAGATTGAGGACTCCGCATCGACCGCATAATAAATATTCGAACTCATTCAGCCATTATTATTCCGATAACCTTCCCCATAACTTTTCATCACCCTCCGCCTAAGCACAGAGACCGCATACGGGTATCCCCCCTATAGAATAAAAGCGTAGGCGCTTCGTTTGTGAGTTGTTCGGAGAAAGAGTCGTTTCGGCTCTCTCTCCTCGCCAACTTCGGCGCACATGTAGTTTGGCGGTTGCAGAATGATCTCCCGGTGTGCAAGTTGATGTTTTTTTTCTTATCCAATGCCCCCCCGCCCACTGATTGTCAAAAAACTTTTGTCCTCACTCTTCATTGAGGACGTATGGTCCTTCCTTACATTCGGCTATCGCTCTTGCTCGACCGGTGGAGATGGGGGTCCTCTCGGGGTTCATTGTGATTTTGTAGCCACTTTACGTCAATTTGCTGACGGAGATAAGGCCCGTATTAATTTCAGGAACATATAGGGCGTCACAGAGTTTGATGATCACACACCTGTTTCCTCGGTGAATAAACAGCAAGGCGTCACCATACCCTTGTGCCTTAAGGGTATTGTTATTGCCAAGTCTAACTTCTCGAGATGTCATCGTGGTTTTGGTCAGGTTCGTCCTCGCCATGAGCACAGTTACATCGTTGATGTCACCGCTCTCGTTCCTCAGACGAGCGGCCTCGCTCCTGATGAGACCAAGTAGAGTCTCCAGGGTCTTGTCTTCGGAGGATCTAGTGGTCCAAGCTCGCTCGAATGAGGACCACGAGCTTGGCAAGGCACTCACCATCTTGCAGATTAGAACTTGTGGGTCTAACACCAAACCGACCTCGACAAGTCCGAATGTTGACCTCTGGTATCGTAGAATGTTTCCGGTGGCGCTTTGAGCCTCAACGTACTCGTAGTTCAGCCATACATCGAGGGCCTGTTCCTTGAAGACTCCATCGTTGCGGTTGAAATGTTTCTTGATACTTTCCCACATAATTACAGCACTCACGGTGGCTGATTCTCCGTAGAACAGTTCGAGGATGATATTTGGATGAACGATGTTGATGAAGACGGTCCTGGCGTTGCGATTTCCGGTATCAT
>NW_003805400.1:0-7077 GCF_000255335.2 Galendromus occidentalis | reverse complement strand
CACACCCCCGGACTTTTGATCCAATCCCTCCTGGGATTGAGCGTAAAATGGGAATCATTCGGACACTTCTTGGAAAACTTCAATCCAACGGGGCCGAGATTCTCGAAGGGGGACCCCACTCGGACTGTAGTGTAAGGTCATTCCGGCCTCCGATTTTCTTGACGTCCTACACCAGCACTCAATTTCTACGGTGCCAGACTGAGCGACTCGCAGCTTTGAGCAGTGCCTTGTCTCGGACAGAGACGGGATCCTTGAATTATGAAGTTCTCCAACAACTCTCCATGAATGAATCTGCGTGACTCACAGATCTGTAGGCATAGATCCGGACGGTGACCTAGCCATTCTCCAAATCGACTGCGCCAGTAACGACTCTTCCTTTTCTCCAATTGTTTATTCTACTGAATCGTGCTCTCTTATATACCCTCACACCTATCAGGCCGTTTACTTCGATCTGAAATCCGCGTTTGATAAAGTTGACCACGCCATCCTTCTTGAGAAGATGTCCGGTATGGGCATTCACACAAAAACCATCGAATGGTGCCGCGGCTAGCTCGCCGACCGCTCGTTCAGAGTTCGTGTGGAAGACCAGCTGTCAGCCCCGTTTTCCGCGTCATCTGGTGTTCCACAGGGGGGTTCTCTCTCCCCTCTTCTCTGGGTGATATTCGTGTTGGACATTTCCCTCTACCTGCCCCCGTCCCTTGGTTTCCTCCTTTACGCTTATGATCTCAAGATATTCGGCCCTACACTCGATTCGCACGAATGTTCCACTATACAGGCCGGAATGGACGGGGTGGAGCGTTGGTGCGCCGATAACCGCATGCTCCTGTCTGCTTCAAAGTGTGCAGTGTTTGCTAAACCAGACCAATCTCCCAGAAGAAATAGCTACGCGATTGGAACACAACAGCTCCCGACAGTCAGCTCAAATCGTGACCTTCGAGTCGTCATCTCAGCTGATCTTAATTTCGACGAACACATCGATATCATTGTTAAATCTTCTCGAGTCCTAGTCAACTCAATATTTCGCTGTTTTATAGTTAAGCGCCCGGAATTTCACATCCGATTGTATCAGGCGTTAATTGTTTCGAAGTTCTTGTCCTGTTGCCCCGTAAGGCTCCCATACAAAGCGAGGCACATCAGCAGAATTGAATCTGTGCAGAAATGTTTTGTCCGAAGACTGCACATACGGTGCTCGCTTAGCCACGGGACTCTTGTTTCACTGCCTCTCACGTCGTTACTGACTGAGCGGGACACTCGGGCACTCAAACGAATTGTGCTTCTTGAGGACACGGATCACTTCTTTGACATCGTACAAAATTGTTTACGTGGTCAGTGCACGGTCCGAACCAAATCCATTGCCAAGACCGATCTCATCAACAACGTGTTCTCTTGGAGAATTTGCTCAAAGATCAATAGCGGACTCATATCGAAAGATCTACTCTTATCTACCTTTTCAATAAAGAGCTTTGAATTGAATTGAATGGCCTTTAGCCAGTCTTCCCTGTAAGGCGAGCTATACAGATCATTCACACATGTCGGCGCGTCCGCCGGTCTTTTCACACTAGTGCATACATTACTTTCCGTACTTATCGACACTTCCGCCATACCAGCCTGGTACCTGCCAGGCGGTTTCAACTTATGATAGAGCGGTCTCTCAATCGACGTCCTTCCATGACTGTCGATGAATCATTTCTACGCGCTTCGAGACGATCCGGCGACCGACATCTCTCCGGAGTTGTCGGCTGGTTCTCGCTGAGCATCTTCTGTCGATACCCTCTCCGATCCTTCAGCGGCCGTTTCGGCGTCGCCGGGCGGAGTTTCTTCCTCATCTTCAGCTGTGCCTTCGCCGGGGGTGTCTTCGTTTGAATTTTCTCGATCATCGTCGAGAGGGGGAGATTTCTTAATCTCAACATCCTTGCTTATGATTTTTTTTTGGAGCCTTAAAATTCAGAAACTGCGGAGTTACGGATTATCCGAACTGCATCACTGGGTTCTTAATTTACGGCAAAGTCTCCAGGTGCAATCGTTCGCGAGGCAGATCTATCATCCGATCTCTACACTTGATTTTCCACATACCCCGGATTCGGCACGAAAGCGTAAAAATAAGCGCGAATTATGGCATTGTCCGTCAGTCTTTCGAAGGGAATTCTATAAGGCGAGGTCGGCGAGTGAGAGCCCGACAGAAGGCAGCAGACATACATATAAGAGCGAGAACCTAAGGGCTCCTGATTATTCGATGAAAACTGCCAAAATCGAGATCAAGTCGGGCTTCGATCATGATTATGATTTGCTGGGGTGGACAACGAAGGTTTCCCAGAAAACCAAGTAGTTCTCCTGACTTGAGGCGAATCGAGCTTATCGACGATAGATGAGACCCTTTGCAGGGAGCTCCTGGCGACAGAAGCGGCACGACGAAGTATACCTTCAAGCTCAGCGAGTGCGCGTGTCAACAGATTTAGGCTGTCATCGGGAGGATCTCTTCATGGGGCGACTCATCAAGAGTCGACTTCGGCTCCGGCTCCGAAGGTCGCCGTGGTCAGAAGAGCTGCGGTCGCGATCGAATCCGGTACGGTGGGATCTGAATCCCATCATGATGACGAAATCATGCGATATTCTTACCACACTGCTGCAGTGGAACGCAAACTCAGCGATTCCGGCGTGTCTTCCTCGAAAACTTGTACCGCCATGCTTGTAACATGGATGAGAGGCTCCGCTTCCTGCGACATTTGAAGATTGTCAAGGCCTCCATTGCACAACACTCGGCTGATGTTCCCCTGATGGGGACACAAATGTAATTTCAAGAAGCTAAACTCAGCTCAATCATAACTTATGATTACTTATCATATGGACGTCCGCGTCCCCTACACGTCAAAAGCAAGGCTCAAACTTAACCGCGTTCCCTGGATGATGACGACCACGCGCTATAGGTCGAAGTGAAGACACAAAACATTCACCAATCGTCGTAGCTTAGCGGATTCGTCGAGGAAGCCGCAGTGAGGGTCCGAAAGGACTTCCTACTTCGGCAGGCCAAGGACTACAATTGGTATATAGGTGTGGCTTTCGATTCTAGATTCGTGAAGCGGAAAAACTCGCGAAACTCGATAGCTGGCGCAGTTTTCGGTGATTATGCCGACGGGATTCAGAAGGGGTATCGATGCCTTCGAACCACGAAAACCATCTCTCGTAGAATGATTGAATATCGCAGCCCCGCCGGGCAATCAGTGGGCTCTAACCGAGCTTTCATGAAAACTAACCCAATTCCATCCTACAGTGGGCCGATAGAGGGATAGGTCTATTTGCCATGATTTGACACCTCGGCAAGCCGACCGCTTGCCGGAAAAATCGTCAATTAACGTTTTCACGTGAATCTACGGTAATGTCATTGACATTACCTAGCTTCTTGCCTTTTGCCTGCGGGAGTCGCGGCAGTAGCGGAGTCAGGCATGTTCAATCGTCCGCAGATTGACGTCCCATGCGAAGGGCTCTCCGTCCAGGACTGAGGGCAGAATGGTTTTCCATGGGATGAAATTCTTCCCATCTGGTGCCAGGATGATACTGCTTGCTACTCGTGGTCCTGGGCCGCAAACGATCGGCTCATTGGCCGAGACTTGTTGCCTCGGTTGATTCGCTTCTTCTTCTTCGCCTGCATCTACGTAGCCGTGAGGGGCTCTGTAGTCTCGAGAGGTGGGCATCGTTGATTTACTCTTGCACTTAGAGAATTTGCACTAGAACACGGTGCACTATCGTGCTGATAACGTGACGAATTCAATGTCCACTTATCGGTACCTCGGCTAGCGAACACACTGGGTAACTGGCGAACGTTCCTCCTGACGGGGATTCTTTATTCCATCCTTATATAGTGATCAAGTGAAAAGGGTTACATTGTAACAACTGCTCAGGGTTAGCTTATTGTCCAGATACTGAGGGTTACAGAAGAACACTGACAATGAAGCGTGCGGAAGGGTTGAGAAAATACTTAGGGACGTTCCGCTCGGGTGAATTCATTGATTCTAGCCACAGGGATTTCTGGGCGCATACTAGACTGAAGACTCAATATATTTCATCAAGAACTCACTCCCGTTTTCCGTACGTAGCCGGTCGAGGTCCCGATGGAACTTGTTTCGGAACCATCGAGTGTATTGTCAGATGGCTTCTGCTGCTCGCTCCTTTGTTTTAATGAAGTACACTCGTCGGAAACGACTGGAGTCGTCTATCAGGCACATGGAGCGATTGAAACCGGTCAGAGATCGTTGGGCTGGCGAGCATAGGTCGCCATGGATGTTTCCGGGTCTTTTGGCTCCGCAGTCTGCAGGTTCGGTTCGGTACGTGCTCCGATGCTGTTTTCCTTGTAGACATGATTCACAGTTGAAGAAGTCATCTGAGTATTCGATTCCTTCACGGTCCTGGGTTTCCTTGATTTTTCGTTTATTTAAGTGCGCTAGAGCGTCGTGAGCGGCTTTCAAGCTTACCATGGCTTTGGTACTATAGCTCACAGTCTGCAGACATTTTGGCTCACTTTTGTCGATGTTGAGGACGTATAGTCCTTCCTTACATTCGGCTATCGCTCTTGCTCGACCGGTGGAGATGGGGGTCCTCTCGGGGTTCATTGTGATTTTGTAGCCACTTTACGTCAATTCGCTGACGGAGATAAGGTTCGTATTAATTTCAGGAACATATAGGGCGTCACAGAGTTTGATGATCACACACCTGTTTCCTCGGTGAATAAACAGCAAGGCGTCACCATACCCTTGTGCCTTAAGGGTATTGTTATTGCCAAGTCTGACTTCTCGAGATGTCATCGTGGTTTTGGTCAGGTTTGTCCTCGCCATGAGCACAGTTACATCGTTGATGTCACCGCTCTCGTTCCTCAGACGAGCGGCCTCGCTCCTGATGAGACCAAGTAGAGTCTCCAGGGTCTTGTCTTCGGAGGATCTAGTGGTCCAAGCTCGCTCAAGTGAGGACCACGAGCTTGGCAAGGCACTCACCATCTTGCAGATTAGAACCTGTGGGTCTAACACCAAACCGACCTCGACAAGTCCGAATGTTGACCTCTGGTATCGTAGAATGTTTCCGGTGGCGCTTTGAGCCTCAACGTACTCGTAGTTCAGCCATACATCGAGGGGCTGTTCCTTGAAGACTCCATCGTTGCGGTTGAAATGTTTCTTGATACTTTCCCACATAATTACAGCACTCACGGTGGCAGATTTTCCGTAGAACAGTTCGAGGATGATATTTGGATGAACGATGTTGATGAAGACGGTCCTGGCGTTGCGATTTCCGGTATCATACTTTGCAAGTATAGCTGGATCCTTATCCGGTACGATTTCTTCGCTCACTACCTGCCACGCGTAGTTCTCCGCTTGGAGGAGACCGGGAGCCAATGTTTTCCAAGTGAGGTAGTTCTTGCCATCCTCCCGGAGGACCATGGCAGGGTTGAAGCGGATCTTCGGAGTATCGCTTCCATCGACGTTCAGCGTGATCGCGGTGTCGCGCTGCATCATCCAAGAGCGTTAGAGACCTCTTGACTCACCCCGATGATTTAAACTCTGGTGTGGAGTTTCCTGTAGAGTTCACTCGTGCTGATAACGAATGTTGGGAATCCGTGAGGATCCTGAGCGTTGGCTCACTGAGAAGGTGCTCAGTCAGTAGGAGTCCACGGTCCAAGAGTCTACAGTTGTTTCGGCACAGGGTTCAGATGATCTCCGAGGGGCGAGGTCTCTTAGGGAAGATGCTCCCAGGAATGAGGACGCAGGGTTTGCGTGTGACAGAAGAATCTGCATCTGATGTTTATTTCGGAGGTGCTTTTATACCATCAGAGCTCTATAGGCTCGTACAGAGGAAAGTTAGTTCCAGAAAATATAATGGTACAGAGTTAACGATGTTGTGACAGTAAACATAAATAATCAGAGTCTTGGCAACCAAGTTGGTGCAATTATCCTTATCATAGACTTCGAGAAGATTCTAGACAGTAAACAATGGAAAGTCATTGTCCTACAGAGGGCAAGTTTCCAACATTAACCAGCTCCACTTCTGCCCATCGCGATTGATAATCGATGACGGCGATAGCGAAACGAAATTGAGATCCTGAGGTGCTATCGGGGCCCCTTATGTCAGTGGCTAAACGCTGCCATGGATACTCCGGAAAATCGGTGGGGGTGATTGGAGCTGAGTTCGGTACCACGGTTTTGTCGTGCTCCGAGCAGAGCTTGCAACTTCGTAAAGCTTCTTCGATGAACCGATCCATTGACAGCCACCAGTATCTTGCGCGTAATCGGTGCTTCGTCCTGACTATTCCGGGGTGAGCGTCGTCATGTGCCAGACGGAACGCTCGCAGGCGTAGTGAATCGGGTAGCGTAAAGCGATCCGCTTTCAATATGACGCCGTCGACCACCGTTAGATCCGCGTGAATCGCTTGATACCTCCCAAACTTCTTCAACGGAGAATTTCTTTTCAAAGCCTCCATAAGATTCGAGAGCACGGCGTCCTCGCTTGTACGTTTGGAAATTTCCGACCATGTGAACGGCTTGAGCTTCTCGCCTAATGTGGCTTTCACGAGTTCCGCGGGGTCGTGGACGGTATACATATGTGATTGGAAGCGGTAGTCGCGACAACATATCAGGCACGTTGTGAGAGCTCCCTCGCCGATACTCGACATAGAAACTATATGTGCGGAGTTTCTCAAGCCACCGCCCAATCCTCAGCGGCCCTCGTCCACTTCCCTTTGGGCCCAAAAGTGTGACAAAAGCCTGGTGGCCCGTCCGTAGGGTGAATCGTCTACCCCAGAGGTACACATGCCAGTGCTCAATCGCGAAGAGACAAGAAAGAGCTTACTTCTCCCCTGTCGAGTATTTGAGCTGGGCCCCGTCAAATGAGCGAGACGCATACGCTATCGGTTTTTCCCCGATGGATGACGTTGAAGTAGCACGCAGCCCATACCGATTTCTGACGCGTCACAAGCTACAGTAGTTGGTAGGTTTTGGTCGAAAATCGTCAGGCGACAGGCTTCGGTCACTTGTTGTTTCATGTCTTCAAAGGCTTTTTCTTGTTCGTCGCCCCATTCGAAACGGCCTCCATCCTTGA
>NW_003805399.1:0-1469 GCF_000255335.2 Galendromus occidentalis | reverse complement strand
TCCATCTAAAGATCGTCCTTATCGCGAGATCGTTGGAGGTCTTCTGTGGGTCGCAATCAGCTCAAGGCCTGATATTGCGTTCACTGTCGGATTTCTCGCAAGATTCCTTGACAAACACAAAGAAGAACATTGGCAGGCAAGCCTGAAAGTTTTGCGCTGCTTGCAGAATACGGCGTCGTTGTCTCTGGTCTACTATTCTAATACCGAGACCCCGCTCGGAGAGCTCTCCACTTCTACTCGGACTCCGACTACGCCGCCTGTAAGGAGACTCGCCGCTCGGTCAGTGGTTCCATCGCCACACTGTCCGGCGGACCTATTCTTTGGAGCAGCCAGCAACAGCGTTCAGTGAGCCTCTCAACAACCGAGAGTGAGTTCTATGCGCTCACTGACAGTTCAAAGTCGTGTTTTTGGCTACGCACTCTCTTCTCTGATCTCAAAGAACCGGTCACACCAGTTGTTTACGTGGACAACATCTCTGCTCTTAAGTTGATTAAGAATCCGCAGTTCCACAAACGGACAAAACACATAGCTGTCAGAACGCTAAACGTTGGAGAAGCGTACGAGCGTAAACAAATTGACTATCAATACGTCGCGACATCCGAAAATCTCGCGGACGCTCTGACAGAGCCACTGAATAAACCGACTCTTGAAAAATTGAGATCGCTTACGGGCTCACGACCATGGCCTATAAAGCAGTCATGCTCGTAGTCGCGTGTCAGAGTCTAGAGAAAATCGTAGAGATGATGTGGAAAGAGTGTCTTCGAATGAGAGGAAGAGAGCGAAAACGAGAGGAATCGATAGCATAGAAGCCCAGAGTGTGTGTCTGAATAAAACGAGCGAATTGAGCGCACGCTGATTCCTGTATCCAATCGTTTTTCGTGTAATCCCCCTAGTCCCCTCGACAATAAGAGTAGCTTCTCACATCAGAAGTGGGGTAGAGCCGGAATCGACAGGAATTAGTGGTTGAGTTTAGTGACAATCGTTAATTTTCGACGAAAACAAGAAGACGAAGGTATCGACGGAAGTTCAGTGGAAGTATCGAAGAGGTGAGAAAATACCAGAAAGTACTGGCAAGAAGATGAATCAGGAACTCATGAAGCAGTTTGCGGAGATGATGGCCGAAGCGTTGAAGATGAGTCGGAACGCGGAGTCGAGCGAAAACTCAGGCAAGGAAAAGGCAACGTTGAGGTCAGAGGAGCGACCTGTAGACACCTCTCATTCAGTCGAGCGATTTTACGGAGAATCTGGGTTGGTGGCCGAGGAGTGGTTGAGTTCATTGTTGGTAGCTAAACAAGTCGGTGAGTGGTCTGAGGTGTACACAAGAAGTGTGATATTGACCAAATTATCGGGACCCGCGAAAATCTGGCATCGACATCATGGAGTGAATCTAACGTCGTTCGAAGAATGGGAGGCGGCTTTCAAAGAGGCTCATGCACCGAAACAAACCCAGTTGATGCTTCTGGATCAGC
>NW_003805398.1:0-1219 GCF_000255335.2 Galendromus occidentalis | reverse complement strand
TAAATGAAGGCCGCCGAAGTCAGATCGAATGGCCGCCTCTTGCCGTGATGACCATCGAACCGAGTGTCCTGTTCATAAGAGTCGTTCATTCCTTCGTCAATATCAGAGTCCTCCCGCCCTTCCCGGCACTCTTGATCATGGGTCGAAGCATTGCGGTTCCCTAGATTATTCGCCCCCTGTGCGGCGTCCGCCGCGGCACATTGCCGTTGCCGGCGAGTTCGCGCTGCAGAAGGAGTCAGGCGACCTAAACCCGATCGTTTCCTGCGTGGCATTTGTGTTTGCTTTGTGTATGCTTCAGACTTGGCTATACGGAGTCAACTTGAGAATGACGCGTTGTCGAGAGCCATTAACAATGAGTACATATATAGGTCGAATGAATATGAGGAATAGACTTTATTCATTTGTTCTTCGTTGTTAGGTGTTACACCGAATACGTAAACTGCCACCGGAGCGGCCGATTCTCTCGTAACCTCGTCTGAAACAATGAGCAGACCCATGAGGACGTTCAGCTGAAATTTCGTGCAGATCCGCTCGACGTGAATGGCGTGAATCGAACTCATAGCTAGGAAAGCTCGCGCTTATTAATATAGATGTCCTCCGGAAAATCGATACCCTTCCCGGGTACAGCGATTTGCCAGTGATGACGGCGACCCCCGATAGCCTTCTTAGAAGCTCCCGAGAATCCGCCCCCTCATGGTGGTCCAGCCGATAGAAAATTCTGCGAAATCCCATCTTTCCCTCGATGAAATCTTTGATTCTTGGTGAGAAGACCACTCAAATAATTTTTTGATGGTGGAAGGACCCATCACATGAGAACGACGACCCTCATATGACCTTCCTGAAGCTCCCGGGAGCCCACCCCTTCTTTGCGGCGATCGGTTCAGGCCTTTGTGAATTTTGCGAATTTCCGATTTTTCAATTTTTTTTGCTGAGTTTCCGTATTCTCGTGGGTGGAGCTGTCAAATAATTTTTTTAAGGTAGAAGGACTCATCGCATCGGAGAACTGACTCCCCCATAGCCACCGATGGATCCCCCATATCACGCTCCTGAATTTTCACGACGATGGGTTCAGCAGTTTTCGAGTCTATAGGGCATAGGTGGGGATGTAATTTTTTCGCGGACCGCGATTTTGCCGCGAATTTTCGCGGAAATTCCCGGCCACTCCCCATAGAGTTTCAATGAAGGCCGCGAATTTCCGCGAATTTTGGCGGTTTTTCCG
>NW_003805397.1:0-4389 GCF_000255335.2 Galendromus occidentalis | reverse complement strand
GAGCTTTCATCGCCGATAATTCCATTCAAGCATGTCAGGCTCGTCCCGAGAACTGCTCCCACTGTAAGCTCCCCAGCATGATTTTGAAAGAGCGATTTCCACCGAGGAGGCTCAACTGATCCTAAGTAGTATCTCAAAATTCCTTCTGCAGATATGAATGCTTATTTCTGTGGCAATTTATGATTCCGCCCCTCGAGAGGGCTCCGACTCCGTTGAGATGTCGAGCGTAGGGCAGGGATTACTCGTCTTACGCAGTCTCTCTCTTACAGTCATCTTACTCTCATTCCAGTCATGGAGAATGCTCCGTGATTGTGTGTTCCCATATAACTCAGCTCACACGGGGCCGCGTGTAGCACATGCAGAACCACAGAAATTAAATGCTGACATGGGGCAGGGACTCATTATCTGCCGTTTCAACATGGAAACGTCTCTGATCTAATCCCGATAGGTAGGGGTAGGGCTCTTGATTGGACGATGCGGGCAGCTTGAGTGAGAGCAAGCAATCTGATGCCAACTTCGGAGCTGGGTGGAATTCCCCAAGAAGAGTGTACTCATTTGAAGTCCTGCCACATCGGAGTCACCGACAGTAAACATTCGCTTCCGCTCAGACGAGTCGCGGTCGCACGAGGCGTTTTCCAGATTCGGCACAGGGGCTGCACATGGGCATGTTCCTCAGCACGTCTAAGGTCTGACTCGGTCACATGCGACATTTTCCGAGCGTTCTTACGAGTGCTCAAATCTCAGACCCATCCTGGCTGTCTAATTTCTGTCAGGGAGATGAAATTGAGATGTGCATTTCTCTCTTCTAAACATCGAAAGCGGGCCAATCATAGGGGAGCTACGTAGCCGCCAAGGTTCATGTCCTCCTTGAGCAATCGTCTCTGGGAATTTCTGTCGGAGACCCACTCCGACGCAAGCTCGAAATGTCCATTCGTCTGTGGCGAGCGACCCCAATGATCTTCATCGAAAATCGTGCATTTGGGTACTCTGAAATGTTGCAGCAAGTTTTGTCTTCTCGAAAGCGCAATCATGAACGGCACTCCTCACAGACGAGGAGACTTTGAATTCGCAAGACACTCCATCAGCTGTACCCGAGAGTCATAATAGAGTTTGGGCCTCTGAACATCGCTCCTTCAACTCAGGACTCCCGATGCCATCGAAGGCAAGGTAGCCTAAGAGTCCTATTCCATCAATCGAAAGCTTCATTTCAGTCGAGTGATTATTTTTTATTGGTACAATCACCTCAGTCGTTCATCTGAGCTACCTAGTAATTGAGAATTTCGTCGAGCACGATCTCCCTCTCTAATTCTTCAGATCAATTATGTCACTGCGTCCGGAATTTGACGTGGTAGGCTCTCGCGTATTTCGGGCTCTCGAGTGTCGGGCAGTAACTTATTGTGTGAGCAAGATCGATGCCTTTAGAGTCACGCAGCTTGTGCGAAATGTAAACCGCGGGCGTCATCCCGTTCTTCCGGCAGAATGGGCAATATTGGAGCGACGTAACCGGTATCAGCTCAACCCCTCGTCGTAGAATAGACTCTCTCTGAGAGAGCTGAGGCTTCCGAGCCTTAGGCCTCCTCGGCTTTCCGCTGGGGAATTCGGGGATGAGTTCCAGTAATCCAGGTTCCAGGTCTTCTGGATGTCAACTTCCTCTGGGAAACCATGTCGGACACACTGCGCCCAAGACAGCGAAGCTCTCTGATTTTCGGAAAGCCTCGAGACTCTTGCTTCGAGCTTGGCAACCCCCAAAGAGGCTGACGTCATATCGAAATACCGTATTTATTCTGATAGAGTGGCATGCCGCTCTATTTTTCGATCCCCCATCGGATGGGCGGTCCCTATTAGAGCTGATGGAGCCTACCTGTGTTTTTTCCGAAAATGAGTATTCAAACGATCTCTGCCTTCACTTACGATGAATCGTTTGGTATACCCTTGATATCTCCACGGAGTCTAACAATTTACACCACCTCCCCTCAAGTTATTTTCCCCTGCCGTTCCATTAGATCATTAGAGCTTGCCGTACTATTGGAGCATGCCGCTCTATTTTCCGCAATCTTCTACGGAAGCCGTTCTATTGGAGCATGCCAGTAATTGGAGCATGCCATTCTATTAGAATAAATACGGTATAATAATCTGAAATATCAGGAAAAATGTTATGATTCGGGGAGGATCCTGGTTTCCGCTCGCCATCTGGGACAGGCCTATTCTCGGCTCGGAGAATCCAGGCTCCTGGGATTTCTGGCTCCTGACAATTCTGGCCTCAAAGATTCTGGCTTCTGAGAATCTTGCACCTGGGGCGATGCCTCTCATCTCTTATTGAAGCCTCGTCGAAGCACCGAATACATCAGCTCAATTCCGATTCCTTTCTTCGAAGATAGACCTGATGTTGAAGTTGGGACAATGCATTGCTCCCTATCACGCGATCCCACATTCTCAGCGGGATCGCTTTTCAGTCAAGACGAGGGAATCCTGGACCACACAGAAATTGGCGCCTCCGTAATGTCATGGGTGTCGATCGACAGAGTAATGGCTGAGGATCCTCAAGATGTAGGCTGGAGGACTATCCACGGAATCTCCAGATCCCCCGACGGATGATTGGCGGAATCAGAAATCTGAAGGGGAGTCCTGTGCTCTTCAGAGGAACTCGATCTCCTCAGGAAAATTGAGGGGGATATCTGCGGAAACCTTGATTCGGATCGAGAGAGGCCGGAAAAAATCGAGGGATTTTCTCTTGAATTCTGGATCAGTGTGCAAGTCTGAAACGAAATTCAAGTCCCTCGAATTTGGATCGTAGGAGGGTCATTTCAACACGCAGGGTTCCGGACGCGATCAGTATTTAGAGCGAGCATCTCGGTTCGGACCCATCCTCGTTCGTCCTCAACAGGAATTCCGATCTGGTTTCCGAATTAGGCTGATTGCTCCGGGTGAGGGTCGAGAGAGAACCCCGTCACTCAAGGAATTCCATTTGAGCTTGAGGCAGTGTCTCAGTCTCACCCTCTCGGAATCACGGCGATGGTACTCGAGTATCGGAGAGGATGCGCGGA
The DNA here is from genome assembly GCF_000255335.2 of Galendromus occidentalis. Taxonomy (NCBI): domain Eukaryota; kingdom Metazoa; phylum Arthropoda; class Arachnida; order Mesostigmata; family Phytoseiidae; genus Galendromus; species Galendromus occidentalis. The sequence continues at coordinate 1,345 of NW_003805397.1, read as the reverse complement.
AGAAGCGCCTCGTCCACCATATATAAGTCGACGACGCTTGTAGACAGCATCAGTTGTTTGTAAGTTCGATCTCCTCCAAGACAATGGCTAACGCTGGCGAGCGACCGACTTCTCCGCTGCTTTCGGGAGAGTATGCCCAACGTGGTCTTCCGGAGGTGGTGGGCATCGAGGAGACCTGGAACCTCGATTTCTGGGCTCCCTCATTCGAAGTTCCTTTTATGGCGCCTGGGCCAAGGAGGATTCCGTTTTTGAGGTCTGCGAAGAAATGCCCGCTTCGTCACCGTTTAGAGGAGCTTCGAGAAGACCCACACGGTGCCAACCTCAGGTTCAGGCCGAGGAAGGCGCGTCAAAGACGGGAAATCGAACTCATCCCTGTCTCAGAGCTTAATTTCTGCCCGTTCTGCCGCAAGAACGGGGAGCCGCCTGAGGTCTTCGAGTCACACCGGTTGAAGGATCCCAACGGTGTAACCACCTGCCCGAAACTCAGGGCTTATAGTTGTCGCATCTGCCACAACGGAGGTGGCGATTTCGCCCATACGATGCGTTACTGTCCGAAGCTGGCAAAACCGAAGCAGCCGCAGGATTTCCATCAAAAAGGGCTGCAGTGAGGACGGGGGCCGTTCCGGCTTCCGAAGAAGGAGTTCGCGTACTGTGATGTGAAAACATAGGTACCTAGATGGAGGGAGCAAGTAAAGCTCAACCAGAACCATACTCGTATATACAAACGCAATAAAGTCATCGATTTTCAAAAGATGTATGCTCACTCTTATTGCCCAAAACACCGTGAGGACCCCAGCCGAGTGAAGAACGGCACTGGAATGAGGAAGAAACGGAGAACATTGAGGAATTTGAATTCATCCCGAATTATCTAAGCACAGTCGAGCGATCTATACTGGTGTCTGCTCCGAGCTCCGAGAGCTCCAATAAGGAGTCTCATCATGCTCTCTCCACCTTCACCTGTCTTCGACTCTCAATATGCGTGTATAAGATCTATGCACATCGAGTTTCATCGAGAAAGGAGCGCCAACCAGGGAAGACTTCAAATTGATATTCCCTGAGGCGTCCGACCCAGCTTAGAACGCGGAACCAGATTTCCTGCTTTCGCGAGCAGACGATGCTCGCATCGACCTTGCGACTGTTCTCCATTGAGGGAGAGATTGAATATTTTCCCACGTCGAAAAGGAGGATGAGGAGGCTTGGACAAGATGTCAGTAGAGGAACGAACACGGGAGTATTCCTTCACGGCGTTCATCCAAGTCTTGACAGATGACTCAATAGGAGTTCCACCTCTTTTCAGTGCTTTCAGGGGAAATCGTCCTCGAAATTGGAATAGTTCACTCCCTCT
>NW_003805396.1:8260-14349 GCF_000255335.2 Galendromus occidentalis | reverse complement strand
GTGGACGTGGTCGAACCGGGTCAGTGGGAGTCGGAATTTCCCAAACTCGCTCTTCACATGGTGGTGGATCTTTGACTGCTGGCAGTTGACGCAAGCTCTCGACCATTGCCGGACTTGTTTAGCGAGACCGCGCCAAACGAATCGTCTGGACACCAACTTGATCGTTGTGTTAGCCCCAGGATGGGATATCTCGTGCAGAAGATGGAAAACTCGACGCCGCCAGGCACTGGGGAGCCACGGTCGCGGACTGCCTGTGGAAGTATCGCAAAGCAAGACAGGCCCGGACGGCACCAATTCAACCTCCTCCCATACGAGACTCGAGTCAGCGCGACGACAATCTCCGTACTCGGAGTCCGCTCTCTGGTCCGCGGCGAGTTGTTCGTAGTCCACACCAAGGGAGACGTTGTTGGCCAGGACGACCCGAGACAGCGCATCCGCTACGACATTCTTCTGCCCCGATATATGTTGAATGTCCGAGGTCAGCTCCGATATGAACGACAGGTGCCGCTGCTGTCGCGATGACAGTGGTGTGCTCTTCTTGGCGATGCAGAACGTAAGCGGCTTGTGGTCCGTGAATATCGTGAAAGGACGACCTTCGACGTGGTGGAGAAAGTGTCTCAATGCCAAATAGATCGCGAGCAGTTCTCTGTCGAAGGTGCTGTACCGGGTCTCCGGGTCTCTGAGTTTCCGACTGAAGAACCCGAGGGGCTGCCAAATCCCGTTTTTAAGCTGCTGCTGTAGTACCGCCCCGACCGCCACGTCCGAGGCATCCGATACGATGGCGAGGTTTGCACCGTGGACTGGATGAGCGAGGAGGGTAGCGTGCGCCAGGAGGTCCTTGGTTGCCTGAAGAGCAGAAACAGTCTCGGCGTCCCAGGGAACAGCTGTGGTTTTCGCCTTCGGGCTTGGATCTAGAACCTTGATCAGTGGCGCCATCACCGTAGCTGCCTTGGGGAGAAAACGATGGTAGTAATTGACCATGCCGATGAAGCGTTGGAGCTCCAGCATCGTTCTTGGCTGCGGAAAATCGCGGATGCGATCTACTTTCTTCGGCAGCGGGGCGATACCCTCCTTCGAAACGCGATGGCCTAGGAAGTCGATCGAAGGAACTCCGAAACGGCATTTCTCGGCGTTGACCACCAGGCCGTTGTCCCGAAGCCGTTCGAGAAGCGCCCTGAGGTGTTCGAGGTGTTGCTTTCTGCTCCTCGAGGCAACAAGCACGTCATCGAGATACACGAAAATGAATGGGAGGCCACTCAGAACGGAATCCATGAGCCTCTGGAACGTTTGAGCACTATTCCGTAGGCCGAAGGGCATCCGCGTATATTCCCAGAGCCCGAAGGGAGTGATAATGGCGGTCTTAGGGATGTCTTCCGGCGCCATGGGGATCTGATGGTAGCCCTTGACCAGATCGATTTTCGAGAAGAGCGTACATCCGTCAAGGTTCCCTGCAAAATCGTGGATGTGTGGGAGCGGGTACCTATCCGGCTCGGTGATATCATTGACCTGTCGAAAATCGCCGCATGGTCGCTTGGTTCCGTCCGTCCTTCGGTACGACGTGGAGCGGGCTGGACCATGGACTGCACGATTTTCTGATAATGCCAAGGTTCTCCAGGGATCGAAACTCTTCTTTGACTACCCGCAGTACGTCGGGGGCGAGGCGGCGTGCCTTTGCGTATCTCGGAGGGCCCTTGGTTACGATGTGATGTTGAACTGAATGCTTGACCGCTGAGTCGAAACTGGGTGTGAGTACGCTTGGGAACTCCAGAAGGAGTGCTTCAAACTCGTTACTGGGTTTGGTGAGTATACTGATGCCTTCTCGGGGTTGTGCCACTCGCAGCGGTATAGACACCAGTGAAAGATTATCGAGAAGTCTTTGACCGCGGAGATCCACTATAAGTCCCGCGCTTCTGAGGAAGTCGGAACCCAGAATCGGGTGAGTGACATCAGCAATGATGAACCTCCAAGCATGTGTGAAACGTCCTCCGAGGTTCAGGGTGAGATTCTTCATACCGTATGTGCTGATTTTGCTGTGATTTGCGGCAAGTAAGAAGCGATCTGAGGGAGATCCGCGATCGTCCGGCGTCGGCGGTACGATGCTTACTTGGGCTCCTGTATCTACTAGAAACCGACGGCCGGAAGTGGTGCATTTGACGAAGAAAAGATCACCCCTCGGCTGGGAGCCGGCCGCGAGCGTGATTACTGGCGGCCGGCCGGTTCGTTTCCCTGCGCTGGAGACACTCTCCCGTTCCAAGAACATGGCATTAGACAACTCCTGGCTCTCTCGCCGAATTTCGCGTGGAATCTGCATTCGCGCTGAGTCTTCGATGACTTTGCCCCTCTAACTCCGCTCTTGCCTCGAGTCATCTGCCGCACCGCGTCGACTTCCTCTTCGTCTTGCACCGCGAGCACGCTGGCAGCGTGACGTTGCACGAAGATCTTGTCGGCAAGTTTTGCCACGTCCCTGAGTTCAAGATGATCGCACGCCGTGACTTGATCTCGGACGTGGGGAGGCAGTTTTTGAAGATAATGGAACCGGAAAAGCGGGTTTTTCGAAGGGTTCGGGTCTGGCCTATACAGCCCTAGCATTCGGTCAAGGAGTCTCGAGGGGGTATCATCGCCGATTGTGAGCGAGACGAGGGTTGAGAAACGCTCGTGTTGACTGACTTTGAAGGAGTCCAAGACTCGTGCCTTGAAGGATGAGTACCGCGTGCCGGCGACGGGCAGGTCGTCGAAGAAATCTCCCACTCTTTCTTGCGTGTCAGAATCAAGAGCGGTCAACGCGTATTCGAACTTCGTTTGGTCATCGACGATCTTTCTCAAGCTGAATTGAGCTTCTATCGTTGTGAACCACACGGTGGCTTGTTTGGGCCAGAATGGGGGTAGCTTCAGGGAGACCGCGGATACGCTTGGTGTGTCACGGTTCGCCATCGTGGGGAGCACCTCCAAAGTGTCCTCAAAAGATTCCTGACTCATTTTGTGTACGTCCGGGTCACCAATGTAGTGAGTCACCACTACGAGAAAGAGTACACGTTCACTAGCGTAGACTAGCAGTAACGAAGTGATTTAATTTCGTCGTTCTCATGGAGATGAATCCTGTCGCTAGCTATTACGGGCGGCCCGCCACACACTCATGAACACCATCATCATCATCATACTTTGTTTGATGAATGTGGATATCGTCGTTATCGTTGGTCTCAATTTGCATCCCCAAGAAATATGACAAAGGTTGACATGTTATGTCAAGATCTTTCTTTAGAGAGTCGATGAAATCCATAGCGATCTCTTTGGATTTGCTCATGATTATTCCGTCGTCCACATATGCGCAAACGATCAGACGTTCGGGGCCGTTGCGATAGTCTATGCAGGGATCAGTCTTGCTCCGTGTGAGTCCCTTGTTTATCAGAATCTTTTTCAGGGTCTCATTGAATTCAAAGGGACTCTGTTCTAATCCGTAGACTGCTCGTAGGAGTTTCAGAACCTTGCCTGATCCATCATTTCTGCCTTCGGGTTGAAGGATATAAATGTCATCGGACAGATGAGCGTTCAAGAATGCGGTCTTGACGTCGAACTGATGAAGGTACAGTTTCTCCCTCGCCGCAATGCTCAACAATGTTCTGACTCCTTCAAGTCGAGCTGTGGGACTGAGAATCTTATCGGCAGAATAATCAAGTCCCTCAGTTTGCTTGTATCCGCGGATCACCAATCTCGCGCGATATCTTCTTGTCACATCCTGGGGATTGACCTTAAGTTTGAAGATCCATCTGGTGTCGATGGCTTTTCTGCCTGGGGGCAGATCAGTTGGAATCCATGCTTTTAATTGTTCCATGGAGTTCAGTTCCTCTTGGATTGCAGCAATCCATTGAGATCTCTCTGGGCTCCTGAGAGCTTCTTTGTAGCTTGTTGGTTCTGAATACCTTCCAGTGGGTGACTCAGCTCGAGCCACAAACACTGAAGAATTATTGTCGCCATCGGACACAGCATCAGAAATGGGCTCATCGTGGGACGATGATGGCCATGTTCCAGGTTCAAGAACATTCGCGAGTCGATGTGAGTGGGATTGCTTGTTCGGGGGACTCGTTACCGCTTTCATGATTCTCGATTTCCTTGTCTCTTTCATCATGAGGCTGCGTGTTGAGAATTTTTGGTTCTACAGTGGGCGCTTGTTCTGCTGGAACATTTTCCCTCCCACTGGATGTTTCCATTTCTGGATGAGCTTCCTTTTCAATACTCAACGGGGGTTTCTTCAAGAAAACTACATCCTTTGTATGGATCAGTGTTTGGGAGTTTGGCAACCACACTTCATAGCCAAGACCATGATCGGCATAGCCGACCAGCCGACCTTTAATGCCTCTCCTCTCATACTTTCGCAGTTTGGGCTTTGGGGATCTGATGGAAAATTCTTCTCCAAATGGGTAAAGCCTTCCCAAATAAGGCATTCCTTTGTGGATAATTTCGTACGCCGAAATGTTGAGCGTAGGATGGATTGACACCGTGTTGAGAATATCCGCGCAGTAATTTACGCATTCTGCCCAAAGATATTTCTTGTGTTCAAGACCGGCACTGATTAGAACGGATCATACCAATTTGTTGACTGTACGATTTCCGCGCTCTGAAACTCCATTCTGAGCAGCGGTGTACACCGAACTGAAAGTTTGTTCAGCTCCGATTTCTTGAAGAATTTTGGTAACCTGATTATTTTTGAACTCGGTTCCTTCATCTGAGTGAAGGCGTTCGATGTCACTGCCGGTTTGAGTCTTGAGCCATCGGACATACATGGTTAATGGTTAATGGTTTATTGTGATCTAGATTGAGGTGTATATCTGTTTGTTTGTATATACATAGTCAATCAGCCTTTCATATCAGGCGCGAAATTCAGCAGATCGTTGTTTGTCCCAGTCCTCCAGGATTCTTTTTGTCCTTCTTACTTCGGTTGCATTGTTTGCTTCTTCGTGGAGTCCGAGACGGCACAGGAGTTCTTCTCCCGTGTGGTAGATGTCGTTGCATTCGAAGATGACGTGTTCCATCGTCTCTTCGTAGATGCCACACCTGGGACAGGTTTTGTCGATTCCGGGGTACATCTTGTGGGCTCTGGTTGGCAACATGTTGGCTCTGGCCAAAGCTAGGAGGGCGCTTCCCTTACTGTTATCGTAGGTGAAGCTAGTTACACCTCGAGTCTTCTTTCCCATGGCGTAGGTACTGAGGCTCGTCTTGAGGAGCATGTTGTCTCTCCACATCGCCTCTTGGGTCTCTCGTATCCTCTCTTTGATCCTTTTGTTGAAGATATTCGAGAGCGGGCGTCCTTCTACATCGAATTGGAGACTGATGTCTGAGCACTTGTATTTCGCTCGAAGTCGTTCGGTCTCCTGGTACGCCTTGGTTTTCTTCAGAGTGAGCTCCATCATTCTCAAGATCGCTTTCGGCCATCTATTTTCAGGCATCGATCTCACTCTTTCGAAGTATCTTAGTTTGCTCTGGGCATCTCTTGCTTCGAAGGATGACCATCCAAGTTCGCCTTCGACGAACTCGTTCGATACTCTCGATCCTGGAATTCCTAGTGCCCACTTCCCTGCTTTCCGCTGGGCTCTATCCAGGGTGTCCCTCAAATTGGCGCTCCTCACCAAGACCGAGTTGGCATAGGTGAGTTTCGGGACGGCGGTTGCTTTCCACTGCACTCTAGTGATTTCGAATCGGTTGAAACCCTAGAGAGACGTAGCATGCATTGCATGCAGGCGGAATTCGCCCCTTTCGCCCAGGCTTCCTCTTGTGCATTGAGGTAGTTCCTGGAGTCGGATAGGGTTATCCCCAGGTACTTGTAGTTTTTTGTCAACTGGGATGGTTTGGCCTTGTATGGTCAATGTTTTCTTCCTACCCACTTCGTGGGGCGAGTAGATCACGACGGCACTCTTCTCTGATTGAATAGGAGTTTATTCCGGTTTCCGTATTCTGTGGTGACCTCCAGGAGTTTCGCCATGTCGTTGTGGTTCCTCGCCATCAGGACGAGGTCGTCGGCAAAGAGTAGGCCGGGGATGTCGAAGTGTGTTTTTCTCTCGTATCCCACGTCCATCTCGCTGTTCTGACCTGGAATC
>NW_003805396.1:7209-8240 GCF_000255335.2 Galendromus occidentalis | reverse complement strand
GCAGATCGAATCCTTCATTATCGTGAGCTCATTTCGGTTAACCACAACATCGCATCCGTCGTCAGTCAGTTTCCCGACAGAGATCAGATTTTTGCGCATTTTCCGGACATAGAGGGCATCTTTCAATTCGAGATTCACGTTCTTTCCGTTGACTCTGATAGTCAGGTTGGCGTTACCCTGTCCGGTAACCAGCAGACAGTGATTACTACCAACGCGGACTTCCCGGGTTTCAGACTCTCCGAATGAAGTGAACCATTTCTTGGAATTCAAAATGTGATGTGTCGCACCACTGTCCACAAGAAACATGTTATATATAGATTTATTGCGCTTCTTAATGAGCATGGCACAAGAAACATGTTGGGGTTTGCATTGAGCATCGACCTTGTGACCACCAGTGCTTCAGCCACATTGGCCCTCGGCCTGTTGCTCGTGTTTCCCTCTTGGTTCCTTCTTGGACGGCGACAATTTCTCTGACAGTGCCCCATCAAGCCACAGTTGTAGCATTTGATGGTCGTCCTGGATCTGGTCTCTTGTCTCTGACTAATTTGCTGCGCAGAGTTGGTTCGGATCGATTGTTGCCTCTGAGGGCGTCTAGGAAATCTTCCACGTCTGGATCTCATATTGCCGATTGTGGTTTGTGATAGAAGTGCTGTAGCTTGATCGACTTCGCGATTGATTGACCTTCGTGAGGATTCTGCTCTCAGAATCTCCATGAGGTTTCCAATGGTTTTGTCCTGTGGCGCTCTTGCAGCCCAGGCATATCTCAGGGACTCCCATTCCTGAGGAAGAGCGGCAAGCAGTCGAGAACAGGCTAGATCATTGTTTATGATGAATCCTGTCTCAGTCAGATGATCTGACAAATTCCTGAAGACGGAGAGATTCTCATCTACTGTCTTGTTCTCAGCAAACCTGAATGCCATGTAACGAGAGATTGCAACATCCTTTACAATTCCAGTTCGTTTAGAAAATCTAGCTTTGGTTCGAGTCCAGATTTCATGAGCAGTGATTGTTTCGGTCTTATTGTACATAGA
>NW_003805396.1:0-6669 GCF_000255335.2 Galendromus occidentalis | reverse complement strand
TTAGCTCTCCGGAATCGAGCGATGGTTTTTATTTGCAAGTCGGTATACTTTTTGGCACCATCTGCCTTTTCTGGCATTTTTAGAGTACCTTGCACAACATCAGCTACATCGCTATCATTTGCCAGATATATCGGTATGAGAGATTTCCATGCCACAAAGTTTTGGCCATATTCTTTGAGTACGACTGGGCAAGCTGGTATCGATTTGGTATCGTTGACAATATTTTCTTCTGGAGTCTTCTCATCATCTTCCTGAGATTCTTTCTCAGCAGCTGCTCTTTTGGTTCTATCCGTGGTATCCTCTGCACCCAGAGGCGTAACCACATCAAAAGTGCTTTCCATCTTTGAACTAGTGATTCCTAGTCTGAAGTACTTCTATCAACTTACTTATTTCTTTTGAGTTGGGTGGTAGAACAGATCGTCGCTGATAACGTATTCACTTTTCGGGTACACAAAAGATAGTAGTGACAGCTCCAGAGCATCAGACTATGCCCAGTAAACTTTATTGAAGCGGAACGCGTAATATATACGTACACTGAAGTAAGAGAAAGGGAAACAAGACTGCGTAGGAGTCTAGCTAAACGTAGTGACAACGAACACGGGGAAGACAGATTTCAACAAACACATTGTCATCTCCTCTGCGGTCTCTCCGGAACCCATTCTGCATTTCTGATAGCTGTCCCGTGTTTTCTGTCCATTCTTGTATATTTTTTCCCAAGATCTTGGTGAATACTCTATACAGGGCGTCTGAAACGGTAATGGGTCGGTAGGTTGTGAGATTACCTCTGGTCGAGTTTGGGTTTTCGATCAGAGATACCCTCCCTCTCCTCCACTCCAGCGGGAGCTCCTGCAGTCCTTGGAAGATAGCATTGAAGACATCCGATATATATTCATACCCGGCGTCTTTCAGCGCTTTGAGGATTTTTGTCGGTATTTTGTCTGGGCCAGTGGCTGGGGTAGCTGAGATCGTTGCCAGGGCAGATCTCACTTGAATTCCAGTCACGGTCAACTCCACCGGTTTTCTAGGAAGATGGATTGCTCGCTCGGTAGCGGAGCCCTCCGCGGCTCCAAGTAGACTCTTTGCTACTAGAGTGAGGTGAGATTTCATCTCCGATGTTTGGATTATGTTCTCATTCGCATCTATCACTTGGATCTTCCTTGGAGTTCTCTTCTCTCCCTTCCTGACGTGGTCCCGGAATGCTTTTGCTCTTGCTTGCCTGTGGGCGCCCATGATTCGATCGTATATTTTACGATCTTCTATTTCGAGCAGACGAGCAACTTCGTTTCTAATGGCATCTTGTGCTTGTCTGTATCGTTGCATTGCCTCCGCGACGCCTCTTCCAGTGCGTCTTGCTCTCCTCCAAGCCCGATTCTGTTCTTTCCTGAGCTTCGATAGTCTCGATAGCTCTGGAGAGGTAAGAGATTTTTTCGGGTTTAGAGTCACGAGTTTCGTGTTCCGGGTCATAGCCTCCTGCATGATTTTTCTCAGATCCTTGTAGCTGGTTGATCCAGTTGATCGAACCTTGGCTTCCAAGATTTCCGAAGCCATTTCGGCTGCTTTTCGGGACCTTAGAATTCTCACTCGTACCTTCGTAGCTTCGCCTGCCGCTATATCTATGCTAGCACTCGCCCTAAGTCGTATACTAGGCCCCGTATTCTCGCGTTAACTAGAGTCTTTGTTTGACGATCTCCAGCTCTGCGCGTCGCCCGTTCCGCTCCACTGGAAACTCGAACGCTCTGAAGTGGTTAATCGCGGAGATTTCTCGATGTTTCACTCCGGTTTCTTTTCCGGGAGCTAAGGGATCGCGTTGAAGAGTTATTCTCTCCGCTTCGAGATCTATGCGAGCGCCGTATCTCGACCAGAAATCCAGACAAAGAATTATTGGGTTAATGAGGTTGTCAGTGATGGCGAACTCGCACGGGAAGCAGTCACCGTTTTTATTGAACGAAATTCGCAACGCACAGTAGCCTTTGATTGGTATTCTCTGATCATTTGCGAGAGATATATATTTGAGATCGCTGTTGGGGCTTATACAAGAGCTTGGCTGGAACTTGATGAATTTTTGTGCTACATCAGTTTAGTATCGTCAGTGATGACTCGCGAACTGGTAGCGAATGATCTTGTCACGTTTATTCTCTGCTATTTATAGCAGGAGAGGACGTGCCCTCTCTCCGCGCACGACGTGCCTGAAGCGGCATCTCCATGCTCCGCTATCGCTCTACGACACTACTAATACTAAAAATTTGCTCCATTAGTCTTCGAAACGCCGCCGGCGCCGACGCGAGTCCGTACGGAACGCGTTTGAATCTGAACAGCCCCCATGGTGTTATGAAAGCCGTCAGGTCTCGAGACTCTTCTGCCAACTCTACTTGGTGGTAGGCTGACCGTGCATCCAACTTCGAATACACTTTCGCCTCTCCGAGTTTCGTCAGCAAGTCTTCGAAGTGCGGAAGGGGAAATACATCAGCTACGATTGCTTGATTGACCGCCCGCAAATCTACACATAACCTGACTTTACCATTCTTTCGCGATACTACCACCATGGCGGAAATCCACTCGGATGCCTCTATGCGTTCGATCACGCCTGCCTCCTCGAGGTTTTGAATCTCTCTCTGAATTCGTTCTCTGACGGCCAAGGGCAGCCGCCGCACCTTGTGTTGGACAGGTGTGACGCCTTTTCGTTCTTTCACGCGATGTTCAAATCCGCGAATCTTACCGAGTCTTTCTTCGAACAGCTCGCTGAAGATTTCTCTGAAATTTTTTTCCTGTGCGTTGATCTCATTGACGACGCACTTGGATGCCGTGAAATGAATCTCCGCGCCGAGCTGTCGCAGCGCGTCTCGCCCGAGCAGTGAGCGTCCCCTTTCAACAACGAAGAAGACACAACTACTGTTTTTGCCTTTTGATTATATAGTTGCTCGTGTTTTCTTTGATCACCTCTCCGGCGTACGATCTGAGCACAGTCTGCGAACTTTCCAACTTATCTCTAGGAATCTTACAATCTTTGATATTAAGGATCGATACTGCTGCTCCCGTATCCACTAGAAAGGTCACTGTTCTGCCGTCGATTTTGACTGAGGTAAGGATTTCTCTACCTAAGGCTTGAGAGCGAGAACACACGGTATATATTTGTACGGGTTTATTTGGAACGGTACCTTGGTTTTCTGCCCACGCTGAATCCCAGTCGTCGCTTGAGTCTTGTGGTGTCGCTGTGGCGTCCGGCAATGTGTTTACCCAGTTGACACCGCGTGCATCGGTCCTAGTACAGACTCGCGCGAAAGGCCCGATTTTCTTGCAGCGACATCAACGTTCTCTCCTTGCCACGCACTGCGAGGATTGTGTGTCATGTCCGTCGCTGCCGCATCGGCGACAGGGTCCTGCCGCGTTGTCTTGAGTCCTGGCTGGTCTCTCGAATCTGTTGGTTGTTCTTTGCCATCTCACCGCGACTCGGTTTACCGCTCCGAGATTTGTAGTGCTTCCGAATGCTGCTGCTTCTTTTTCGTTAATTTCTGCGCGCGCTGCTTCCGCGATTGTATCTTCGAAGCTATCACTTTCCTTTGCCGCGAGGAGTTTTTCCCGCACGGCTTCGCTTGATGTATGCACCGTGAGCTGCGTCAATATCGCGTCGTCGGCGCTCAACGGGAATCTGCATTTGCCTGCTAGCCGTCTCAGAGCTCCGACGAATTCACGTATTGTCTCACCGTTTTGCTGTTTACGGCTGCCAAATTCCATGCGAGCTGCTGCGAGTCCTTTTTCAAATGAGAATCTTCGATTTAGTCGATCTATCGCCTTTTCGAATTCGTCAGCGCCTGTTGCTGTCTGGTGCTGGATCGCTCTGTATTGTGATTGACCTTCCACTCCGAGACAATGTTTCAACAACGCGACCTTCCTGCTAGTCGACCATGCTGTCGTGCCTCCCCGCGCTTCGAGGTAGACTCGGAAATTCTCGATCCAATCTTCCCAGCAGATGTTAGGAGTACCTGGTGTCGGCAAGAATGCTGTCGGCGGGGCGACTCCTCCACCTGTATCCGTCATTTTCGATATTTCCTTGGGTGCTCACTGAACTTGCTAACCCGAATTTCACTATCGACTGCGCCACTTTAGTATCGTCAGTGATGACTCGCGAACTGGTAGCGAATGATCTTGTCACGTTTATTCTCTGCTATTTATAGCGGGAGAGGACGTGCCCTCTCTCCGCGCACAACGTGCCTGAAGCGGCATCTCCATGCTCCGCTATCGCTCTACGACACTACAATCAGGACGAACCGCCGAGATGTCGGCGCCTAGGTCTACGAGGGCGGGCGCCACTACTGATTTACCTTAATACACTGTGACATGATTTCCGTGAATTTCGAAGGCTGCGTTGGGTCCTTCACGAGTTGCCCTCAACGGCCTGAGGAGTTTCCCGGCTGCCACTGTTGTCGCTGCTGGGGCCATTCGCATGCTCGTGGATAGAGTCTGATTAGATCTCTGCAATATTTAATCGTGTGGCCGATGTTGTTGCAGTAGATACACAAGGCCCGACCATCCGCCAATCGACGGTTTCCGATGTAGAAGCCGAATTCGTAGGTTCCGAAAAGATCGTCTGACTCTGCGTGAGCTTCCGTGGATGGGACCGGAGGCGGCCGGAATATCTTGGATTGTTGGGCTTGATATTGTACCGGTCTCGGCTGGGCTGCTCGAGGTGGTTCGCTTTGTACTGGAGTGAAGCTGGAACGATGGCTGGATCTTGAATTGGAGCGTGAACGTAAGAAGTGGAGTTCATTTGGGTCTCGCTCCCGTTCGGCGGAGCGTGATCTCGACTTCTGGTTTACCGAAGCTGTTGGCATTGGGTCGATCCTCGTCTCTCTGCATGCGTTGGAATGAGGGATGGTGCGATCTAACCAGGCGAGGTGACTCCGGAGTTCTCCAAGTGACTTGGGCTTCATCATAGCGATCGCTCGTATGTCTTCCGGCTTCAGTGTTTGAATGACGCGGTCGATGATACGGTCTTCTGGCATCGCCATATCGAAGTCGTAGCACAGCTGTACGACGTTTTCCAGGTGGGCCACATGTTTTTCTTGGTCTTCTTTCAGCATTCGTTCGAGTCGCAGCATTGCCATCACCCCTTTGTGCGCTTCGTCGACGAAGCGGGTTTCGAACGCGTATGCGAGGTCGTCCCAGGTGCTGCGTCTCGCCAACGTTATGAACTTATCTCAAGTTGCTCGACGACGCTGTTTGAATAAAGACTCGTTTTCGGAGAAAACGGCCGACGATTCAAAGGGGAGCTGTCCGGACGATGACCGTCCGCTATCAGTTACAAGAGCGAAGTGGTCTCTCCGGCACGAGCGCGTACGTGCAAGCGATCTCGACCGGGAGAGAAGGAAGGGGGAAAGGAATCGTCGGCTCTATTTATTGGAACACATTTTACCCACGTAGCGGAGCTCCGTGACACTCCCCGGGAAAGAAACCATATTTCTTAACACTACATCGGAAAGCCTACAAGGGTCTGGGGATCCCGTAACATTACATTTACCTAGGGAGCGAAGCTCCTCGCTACTGAAAGTACAAAGCGCCTGTCACGATGTAAAGTCGCCTTGAGGTGACAGGATCGGTGAACCTCCGTCCTCGAGACTACCCGATATATCGACTTACATACACTTTCTACGGCTAAAGAAATGTGAGATGCATGTGCGAAGCGCGGCGGTTCGTTGAGAGAAACAATTCATTTGTGTCCGTGATGCCTCGACGCAACGTGTTCTCCACCAGCCCCACCGCTGTCTTCTTTCTGTGGATTAAACAGTTTGACTCCGGACTACAAGCCCTCGACGGTGAGGCGCGAACGACTCTCGCGAAAGAACTGTGGAGTATCCTGGACCCCGGTCAGAGACAGTGGGCCATTTCTCTCTCGGCTGCGATCCGCCGTTGCCCAAATCCTGAACAGGAGCTGAAAGAGGTGGAGAGTGCATTCGAGGTGATGGCCTCCGACCCGGAGCGCCGCGCTGAGGAGTGGCCGACTTCGTCTAGGTGGAGGGAATACCCTCAATAGGTGAGCCCTCTGTAGATAGCCTAATCGATCCGTCGCGCGACCACCCCCACTTTTCGCTGCTCTAGAAATCCGAAACCTCTGAGGGATGCAGAAGCTGTATAGGCCTCCTGAATGTCTGACCCGAATTTGTTCTGATGATACAAGATCTCTGACTAGGCTTCCCAGCGGTTCCGAACCGCGGGAACCGCACTTTTTTCGCGGCTCCAGAACCGCCTCTCCGTTATGGTTCTGGAACCGCATGGGGACGTACATATTATAACGATCGAATATTTGGAGGGTATGGTGGTCGCAGAGAGAGATTTCGGCTGTACACAGCTGAGCGATGTTTACGCAGAGAAACATCGACGCCGCACGTTTCTGTAGGAAACTATGCGAGGGCGCTCGGAGAATTTTCGGAGAGGAGGCTGAATACGGCGAAGTTGCAGACGCGGAGGATCGTGACGGAGTCCGGGTCCGCATTGATATCCAAACAATTCAACGAGGCAAAATCAATCTTGTTTCTTGGTTGAGTCATCTTCCCACTCATAAGGGTATTCGCCCAGAACAATCTGGAGTCAGAGGGGAGTACGAGGTCTCAAGATCTCGGAGCGTTGGAGCTCCGAAGCATGTCTCCCGCAATCTGTTGGACCTCAACCAGACGA
>NW_003805395.1:0-8498 GCF_000255335.2 Galendromus occidentalis | reverse complement strand
AAACAATAGGAAAGACCTAAGCCGCTCGATTCTCAGCTCGAAGAAGGAAACATGGCGGAAGCTTTGTGAGGAGGTGGGCCGGAACCCCTGGGGGATGGCATATAAGATCATCATGAACAGGCTCAACGTATCGATAACCGCCCCGCCGAAGGACATGCTCCGAGCGACGCTGGATGTCCTCTTCCCAGATCGCGCTCTCGAAAACCAAGCCCCGGACTCAGGCACGGGCTGGTCCCGGATACAGGAGATCGAGGAGGTTACGGACGAGGAGATAGACATCACGATAAGAAAGATCGCCCCAAACAAAGCGCCGGGCCCCGATCGGATCCCGGGTAGGGTCACCAAGTACGTCATGAGTCGCTTTAGGAATGAGTATAAGAACGTAGTCAACGAAATTCTGCGAACCAGGACCTTCCCCAAGTCTTGGAAGAAGGCTAACGTAGTTCTCATAAAGAAACCCGGTAAGCCGCCTGAATTGCCAAATTCGTATCGACCTATATGCCTTCTGAGCACCCTCGGAAAATCGATGGAGTGCATCCTCAACCAACGACTCCTAAGGGAGCTAGACGAGAAGCAAATAATCCACGAGAATCAGTACGGTTTCAGAAAGGGGAAGTCAACGATCCAAGCAATCAAAAGGCTCACCGAGCAGGTTGAGCACGAGTTCGGTAAGCGAAAATTGACCTGCAGGAAGCTCGTCCTAGCTATCCTCATCGACGTTAAAAACGCATTTAACTCCCTCAGCTGGACCGCAATCATGGCCAGCCTCAGGGAAAACGGCATTTCAGAGCACCTAACCGCCTTGCTTGAGAGCTATTTCAGAGAACGGGAGATCAGTAGCGGAGGAGTGAGAAAGGAAATGTCTGCCGGAGTCCCACAGGGCTCAATCATCGGCCCGACCCTCTGGAATCTCACCTATAACGGTATTTTCAATCTACAGCTGCCGCACGACTGTGAGATAATCGGCTACGCCGATGACATCGTCGTCGTCGTAAAAGACACAGACGAGAAGGTGATCGAACGGAGAGCGAACGAGTGTATCAAACGGGTAGATGAGTACTTAGAATCACTGAGCCTGGAGATGGCCCCTCAGAAATCTGAGGCAATAATCTTCTCCAGAAAGAGGCAGGTAAACCGATTAGACATTCTCCACCGAGGGAACCGGATAGGCCTGAACGATTCGGTAAAGTACCTCGGCGTTACGCTGGACAGAAAGCTTACCTATGTCAAACACATTACAAAAGCATGCCAAAAAGCAGCTAAAGTCTCAAATGACATAAACAGAATCCTTCCCAGAACCACCAGCACCGAGGAAAGTAAAAGGAAATTGCTCGCGAAAGTGAGCGAACAGATCGTCTCCTACGGGGCCCCGGTATGGGACGGGGCACTGAAGCTACGAAAGATCCGAGATATACTCACCAAGACTCAGAGAATCACCGCGATTAGGGTAAGTCGGGCATACAAAACAGTTTACACTCCAGGCATACTCGTCATCGGACGGCTCATTCCCTGGAATATCAAGCTCGAGCTGAGGAGAGATATCAGGAACGGAGTGAGGACCCCGACGAATTTCGAAGAAGAATGCCTCGGTATATGGCAAGAGAGCTGGATGGACCCCTCCGCTGGCACCAGAGGAGCCCGAATCAAGAAGCTCATCCCGAATATCGCTAGCTGGTACCATCGAGAACATGGGGAGCTTACCTATGAGCTGACCCAGTTCATCACGGGCCACGGAGCCTTCCGAGAATACCTAGAAAGAATCGGCAAACGTCAAACAGGTAAGTGCAACTTATGTGATAGCGGGGCGGGGGATAATGCAGACCATGCGATCTTCTATTGCAGCTACTTTAACACGGCTCGGGAACGATGGAGACAGTCGACCGATAACCGCATCAACAAAGACAACATTATCACCGAAATGATTGCGTCCGAACCCACCTGGAGAGCGACCGCTGAGTTTATCAGACTTACCGTGAGCACGAAGGAGGCATTGGACAGGATAGAAGAACGACAGGGAACGAACTTATCTGAACAAGGAAGCGAGCGCACCGGATAGAACGCACGTGGCCACCACGAGGCGATGATTCTCCGCCGGCGATGCGGCTGACTAGCGGATGCGGACTGCAAAACAGTGTTCCCGCTAAATTTGGCTGCTCCTCCGGACCGAACCCTCTCCCTCGCACGGCGCATGCGCGACTGCTCGGCCCGCTCGGTTAGGTTAGGTTCACTCTGTTGTTGGCTCCCGTAGACAACACGGAGTGACAAGCTAGATCGTGAGATCGTAATCGATAGGTGGATAAATTGTTATAAGTTAATCGGTGATTCGAGTAGTCTGACTTTCACGGTGGTGTCGTGGCTTTGGGGTCCGAATTCCCGTCCCGGAATTCCAGTCGGTGAGTGAGGAAACCAAGCTGTGATACTGATCTGTGATAGTGCCGATTTCCGGGCATAACTCGGAGACGGTGCATTTCTCGAAAAAATCCCGAAGACCGTTTCGGTTCGGGTTGGTCCGACGGACCTAGAAATAGCATAAAAAGGGGGGTTAATTGGGGAAAATTTTTCAAAATTTTCAGAATTTTTCAAAGTCGAATATCTCGGGGGGGGAACACTTTTCGAACAAGTCTTTGCCACTTTATCGGCAGGGACTCGCGAGGGGCCCCCGGCAGGGTGAGTCCCTGGATATTTAGGGGTCGATAAATTCAAAAATCGTATTTTCGTGACCCTAGGGGTCATATTTCAAGTTGTGACCTTGACAAGGTCAAACCGAGTTAGCACCGGAATCGGATACTAGAGGCCACGGGGGGCCCCCCGGTACCAATAGAAATTTGATCCGACGTCTGTGAAAAAAGTTATCGCCCTCCAAAGTCGAAGAAATTCCGAGCTCGCCCTAGAGGCAGACCAAAAGCTTTTCGCGCTAATAAAATAGCGTTCGGGGTAGAAAATAAGCCCAGTGTCTTCATTTTCAATTCCCACTAGTCAGGTACATACCGATAAGACACGCCTCGCCAGGCGACCCCCTAGCTGCAGGTCGCGATGGAGGCGGACGAAGAGAATATTTTTCGCCGTAGTTCGAAAGTAGCGAGATCGCCCAAGGCGAGCGGTGACCCCGCACCTGGAACGAGTAATACGGGACTAGAACAGATGGAGCAGGACAGCCTAGCATTAGATCAATCGAAACAGGGTAGGAAGAGGCAAAAATCGGCCTCGCCGGAAGCTTCTCCTAGTAATAAGCCTAGTGATAAAAAGAAGAAAACGGTATCTAGCCTGGAGACGGTATTGACTGGGATAGTTGACGGGATTGAATTCCTTTACGAACAAGCTACCAAACAATACCCGAACACGCAAAAGGGAATAAAGAATAAGATCGAGGAAATCAGAGGGGACGTCGAGGAACTCACCAACCTTCTAGCCAGGGGAGCCTCACTCGTCCCTAACGACGAGGCCCTTAAGGCGAGATATGAGGCGGAAATCGAGAATAGGGAAGAGATTATTGCGGCTCTGAACGAGAGAATGAAATTAGATGCATTGGAAATTCGTAGACTAAATAAGAGAATCGAAGAACTCGAGCAGGCGGGATCCGCCTTGACACCGGCGAGACTAGATGAGCGTATCGACGATATAAAGTCCTCAGACGACGTGGCGAAGCTCGTTTCGCTCAACTGGGATAAAAGCTGTTTCAGGAAGGCGAAAACCACAGTTAAGAGCATTCTTTCCTTAGCCCCTACTCGGCTAGTCGTTATTGACGCCGGAAATGCTAAGGATCGAGACGTTATGAAGAAATTATCAGCTCAATACCCGGCCCTCGCCGACCGGTTCGACAAACAACCAGCGAACACCCCTATCCAGGTCAAACTCAGAGAAGAGATTATCGAAGAAGGGGAAGAGACGATCCCAGCAGAATCACCCACACAGCGAACGTTGACTCTTATTAAAACAGAGTCAGCATCCATCGCTAGTGCTGCCAAAGCACTACAGATCGCAGTTAACAAGCTGAGCACCGAGACCGATACCGAGACACTGACGATTCACATGACGTACGCAGTCGACGTCACCACCGCCCTGAAACTAGCCGAATGCTGTCTCCCAGACGACTCCGCGGGCGCCGAACTCTGCGCAAAGGGGAGGAAAATGAAATCGAGGAACGAAACGGACACGGAGACTCTAGTCATTACGAACGAAGACGGGAAATCGTACGCTGAGATCGTGAAGGCCATGAAGGCCTCGATCGACCCTGCGAAACAAGCCGTGAAAATCCAGAGAGTTTCGAAAACGAAAGACGGTCACGTGGCGATTCAAATCCGTGACGGTGACCCCGAGGCGCGCCTACGCCTTCGACAAGACATAAACCAGGCGACCGGAAGCAATGTAGAGGTCCGAAGAGGCGCTAAGATCCAGATCATCGTCCACGATTTGGAGGAGACAAACACCATCGAGGAGATCGAGAAAAAGATCCGAGAAGAAACCGATGAGCAAGGAGAGATCCAAATCAGAGAACCGAGGGAGTCGAAAAACGGCGCGTGGACATGCACCGTCATGATCTCGAAGAGAGCAGGCCAGCTGCTCATCAAGAACAAGCGTATAAGAATAGGCTGGAATTCCTGCAGGATCACGCAGAAGATTTATGTGCCGCTCTGCTCAAACTGTGCCACAGCTGGTCACACCAGCCACCAATGCAAGGAAAAAAGAACAGAGACGACCCGCTGCTATAGATGCACCAAAGAGGGACACGAAGCGGCGAAATGCGATCAGGAGCCCTGGTGCAACACCTGTAAAGTCGCAGGGCACCAGGCCATCTCCATGGCATGCCCGACGTACAGCAAATTCATGAATGACAAGCTGCGAGGAACAAGGAAATCCGAAGAAAAGAGAACCCCCCGAGCAGCGAAGATGATCAGAGTCCTCCAGATCAATCTCAATAGGTGCGGGGCCGCTCACGAGCTTGCCCTGAACACGGCCACCCAACTAGGATCTGAAATATTATTAGTCACCGAACCCAATGTAAACAAGCTAGGCCAAAACTGGACCACCGACCAGAAAAACGACGCAGCGATCAAAGTCCTCGGTAACGCGGGAACCGGCGAAAAAGAAATCGAACGACGGGTTCGTCTGGCGAGTACACGCAAACCTAAATTTTTATAGCTGTTATATTTCACCGAACGTAGACATGTCTGAGTTTGAGGCCTTTCTCGACAGACTGGGCGCGAGCTTGGAATCTCGACCATGGGGACAGGGCACGATAATCACCGGGGACTTTAACTCCGCATCGCCTCTATGGGGCAGCAGAAGAGCGAATGCCAGAGGGCGCCTACTAGAGGAATTCATAGCCAAGCATAACCTGACCCTCCATAACACCGGAAATAAGCCGACATTCCAGAGAGGGGCCCAGGAGAGCCATCTGGACCTGACGTTGACGAACGACCGAATCAAGACGAGAATCAAGGGCTGGGCAGTGCTCGGTGAGCTGGAGTCGCTCAGCGACCACAACTACATTGCCTTCCAGGTAACCAGGGACATAAGCGATAGTACGGGCAACAAACCGCGGATCGAAAAGCACCTAGACTTCGAGAGATGCAAACAGGAGCTCGAGACGAGACTACGAGACAAAAACCTCACGGCCGGAGTCCTGACGAAGGAAATGAAGAGAGCCTGCGCGGCCGCGACCGTCGTCCGCCCGCCACGCATCAAGAAGGCCTACTGGTATAACGACGAAATCGCGGAGCTACGAAGGGTATGCGTCAAGAGCCGAAGGAAATACCTGAGAGCCTCCCCGGAAAACCGCCTCAGGTACGGCCTAGAGTACACAAACAATAGGAAAGACCTAAGCCGCTCGATTCTCAGCTCGAAGAAGGAAACATGGCGGAAGCTTTGTGAGGAGGTGGGCCGGAACCCCTGGGGGATGGCATATAAGATCATCATGAACAGGCTCAACGTATCGATAACCGCCCCGCCGAAGGACATGCTCCGAGCGACGCTGGATGTCCTCTTCCCAGATCGCGCTCTCGAAAACCAAGCCCCGGACTCAGGCACGGGCTGGTCCCGGATACAGGAGATCGAGGAGGTTACGGACGAGGAGATAGACATCACGATAAGAAAGATCGCCCCAAACAAAGCGCCGGGCCCCGATCGGATCCCGGGTAGGGTCACCAAGTACGTCATGAGTCGCTTTAGGAATGAGTATAAGAACGTAGTCAACGAAATTCTGCGAACCAGGACCTTCCCCAAGTCTTGGAAGAAGGCTAACGTAGTTCTCATAAAGAGACCCGGTAAGCCGCCTGAATTGCCAAATTCGTATCGACCTATATGCCTTCTGAGCACCCTCGGAAAATCGATGGAGTGCATCCTCAACCAACGACTCCTAAGGGAGCTAGACGAGAAGCAAATAATCCACGAGAATCAGTACGGTTTCAGAAAGGGGAAGTCAACGATCCAAGCAATCAAAAGGCTCACCGAGCAGGTTGAGCACGAGTTCGGTAAGCGAAAATTGACCTGCAGGAAGCTCGTCCTAGCTATCCTCATCGACGTTAGAAACGCATTTAACTCCCTCAGCTGGACCGCAATCATGGCCAGCCTCAGGGAAAACGGCATTTCAGAGCACCTAACCGCCTTGCTTGAGAGCTATTTCAGAGAACGGGAGATCAGTAGCGGAGGAGTGAGAAAGGAAATGTCTGCCGGAGTCCCACAGGGCTCAATCATCGGCCCGACCCTCTGGAATCTCACCTATAACGGTATTTTCAATCTACAGCTGCCGCACGACTGTGAGATAATCGGCTACGCCGATGACATCGTCGTCGTCGTAAAAGACACAGACGAGAAGGTGATCGAACGGAGAGCGAACGAGTGTATCAAACGGGTAGATGAGTACTTAGAATCACTGAGCCTGGAGATGGCCCCTCAGAAATCTGAGGCAATAATCTTCTCCAGAAAGAGGCAGGTAAACCGATTAGACATTCTCCACCGAGGGAACCGGATAGGCCTGAACGATTCGGTAAAGTACCTCGGCGTTACGCTGGACAGAAAGCTTACCTATGTCAAACACATTACAAAAGCATGCCAAAAAGCAGCTAAAGTCTCAAATGACATAAACAGAATCCTTCCCAGAACCACCAGCACCGAGGAAAGTAAAAGGAAATTGCTCGCGAAAGTGAGCGAACAGATCGTCTCCTACGGGGCCCCGGTATGGGACGGGGCACTGAAGCTACGAAAGATCCGAGATATACTCACCAAGACTCAGAGAATCACCGCGATTAGGGTAAGTCGGGCATACAAAACAGTTTACACTCCAGGCATACTCGTCATCGGACGGCTCATTCCCTGGAATATCAAGCTCGAGCTGAGAAGAGATATCAGGAACGGAGTGAGAACCCCGACGAATTTCGAAGAAGAATGCCTCGGTATATGGCAAGAGAGCTGGATGGACCCCTCCGCTGGCACCAGAGGAGCCCGAATCAAGAAGCTCATCCCGAATATCGCTAGCTGGTACCATCGAGAACATGGGGAGCTTACCTATGAGCTGACCCAGTTCATCACGGCCACGGAGCCTTCCGACGAATACCTAGAAAGAATACGGCAAACGTCAAACAGGTAAGTGCAACTTATGTGATAGCGGGGCGGGGGAGTGATGCAGACCATGCGATCTTCTATTGCAGCTACTTTAACTCGGCTCGGGAACGATGGAGACAGTCGACCGATAACCGCATCAACAAAGACAACATTATCACCGAAATGATTGCGTCCGAACCCACCTGGAGAGCGACCGCTGAGTTTATCAGGCTCACCGTGAGCACGAAGGAGGCATTGGACAGGATAGAAGAACGACAGGGAACGAACTTATCTGAACAAGGAAGCGAGCGCACCGGATAGAACGCACGTGGCCACCACGAGGCGATGATTCTCCGCCGGCGATGCGGCTGACTAGCGGATGCGGACTGCAAAACAGTGTTCCCGCTAAATTTGGCTGCTCCTCCGGACCGAACCCTCTCCCTCGCACGGCGCATGCGCGACTGCTCGGCCCGCTCCCTCGACGGCATCGACCTCTCACTCTGTTGTTGGCTCCCGTAGACAACACGGAGTGACAAGCTAGATCGTGAGATCGTAATCGATAGGTGGATAAATTGTTAGAAGTTAATCGGTGATTCGAGTAGTCTGACTTTCACGGTGGTGTCGTGGCTTCGGGGTCCGAATTCCCGTCCCGGAATTCCAGTCGGTGAGTGAGGAAACCAAGCTGTGATACTAATCTGTGATAGCGCCGATTTCCGGGCATAACCCGGAAACGGTGCATTTCTCGAAAAAATCCCGAAGACCGTTTCGGTTCGGGTTGGTCCGACGGACCTAGAAATAGCATAAAAAAGGGGGGTTAATTGGGGAAAATTTTTCAAAATTTTCAAAAATTTTCAAAGTCAAATATCTCGGGGGGGGAACACTTTTCGAACAAGTCTTTGCCACTTTATCGGCAGGGACTCGGCGAGGGGCCCCCGGCAGGGTGAGTCCCTGGATATTTA
>NW_003805394.1:0-1987 GCF_000255335.2 Galendromus occidentalis | reverse complement strand
TCTTTGTTGATCAAGTCAAAAACGTACTTGACGGAAGAGTGAGCTTCTATATTTATGCCGACGATGTGAAGCTGGTAAAGCCAATTATAACGGTGGACGACTGTAATACCCTACAGGGTGCCCTTCACGACTCCTACTTCTGGTCGTTGAAAATGGGTCTCAAACTGTCAACCCATAAATGAGGTGTTATGCGAATAGGCTCGAACAGAGTGAAATTCAATTACTGTATGGGTGATGACACTCTGGGTGAACTCCAGACTGTGAAAGATCTGGGAGTGATATTTGCCCCCTCGCTCACATTCGAAGAACATGTCACGCAAGTGATCAAAAAGTGCTCAAACATGGGAGCGTGGATAATGAGAAGCCTCATTGTGAAGCAGTCAGTGTGATGTCTGAGAATGTACCACTCACATATCCTGCCCAATCTGCTATACTGTTGTGTTATCTGGATTGAACACGCTGTTCTCTGCTGACCAGGTGCGATGTCCAGACAGTGTTCCTCGTTCCAGAGCATTGTCTGCCGCCTCGAACTTACCAGTTCAGATTCTGGCGCGGTGCTCAAATCTGTGGATCCTATATCATTCTCGTTCGGGAGTGCACGAAAAATTCCGGACATGGCAGGCAAAAAGCCACTGGGGAACCTTAGGTTCGGCACCAAATTTAGGCGGAATGACCATTATAGGCAGGGCGAACGCCGCACTTTTTTCGCCGCAGAAATGAATGTCCGCTAGCCGGGGAGTCTTGGACCACAGGAGGAGAATCCAGCAGGTCCTCGAAGTCGATCTACCGCACCATTTCGCTACTTCTTTCGGCTCGGATTTCATCAGCAAAGCTGGAAGGAGAATTTAGAAACACAATAGTGATCGCTTCCGATATCCTTTCAGGTATTATGAATGCGTTCCCGATCCGGAGGGGATCTTTTCCGAAATAACGACCCCACGAATTCTACACGCGCTCGACGCTCCGTTCATCACATGAATCCAGTTGCCAGTCGTTGCTTTCCGCGCCGTGCGTCTGCCATTTCTCAGAGAAATCGCGAAGTGCTCACATTGGGCTCGATGGACGCTGGATAGTCATGTTCGCTTCGGTCCTCGCAACTCCTGCAGATCGGCCTCTGAATCGGATTCTCCGCTGCTGTTGAGCCCTGTTTCCAGTCGAGCGGAGATGATGGAATTCGCTCGTATCACTGAGGGTCTCCATCACGCAGGGTCTCCCCGAGGAGTCCTGTCCTCCCCGGTGTGGGCGTGCTTTATCATGACAGATCCGTCTGAATCGCCGCGCAGGCGGGGCGGATGTTGTGCATGATGACTCCCTATAGAAGAAGGGGAGGGTAAGAGATGGAGTCGGGAAGAGGGAGATGCAGATGGATAGTCTGAGTAAACTTGAAGTTCATTGCTCCTGGAGGGTGGAACCGTTCGCGGGCGCGCATCGTCAATCGATTTCCTTCAGAGTATCGTGTACATCGTCGAGAGCCCCTCTTGATACCGTCGAATGCACTTGAATTTCTGATGCATCGGAGACGATTCTCTTGCGGATGGAGAATCTTCCGAAACCGCTCCCTTCCACACGTGAGAATGGCAACAGGTCCTCGCTAGGCATGTCAAAGAACCGCTTATTTTGAGAACCGCGGTTCGCGGTTCTCTGAGAACCGCGCCAGGAGAACCGCGGTTAAAAACCGCAAAGAACCGCGATTCCGCTACCAATCGATTTCTACTGTTTCTCTGCGAATTTTCGACGCTCTCGCCTCCTCAGGGGAGAGGTCCGTGCGTGAATTAATAGCAAAATGTATCGCTCCTAGGATGAAGTCTCTTTCAATGAATTTCATGACGATTCAAGCCACACTATTCGGCCCGAACTTGATTCCTTCCGCACATTTCACAAGCCTTCGTATTCGTATGCTTTCCGCAGCATGAATACGCTGTCCAGCGTGCTCGGTCTCAGCCTCGCGCGGTTCTCTCCTAATAGCAGGCGAACAATACTAAAATCG
>NW_003805393.1:101060-113846 GCF_000255335.2 Galendromus occidentalis | reverse complement strand
TTCCCCGATGCGATGAGTCCTTCTACCATAAAAAAATTATTTGAGTGGTCCTCTTGCCGAGAATCAAAGATTTTATCAAGGGAAAGACGGGAATTCTCAGGATTTCTTATCGGCTGGACCGATCGCCATGAGAAGGCGGATTCTCGGGAGCTCCCAAGAAGACTATCGGGGGTTGCCGTCATCAATGGCCTCTGTCTTTTTACTAATGAATCTCGCTGAAAATCGCTGTAGCCGTGAAGGGTATCGATTTTCCGGAGGACATATCTAATAAAAGCAGGGGCACGGGGAGGCGGGGAAACGGGAAAGTGGGGAACTGGGATAGCGGGGAACCGGGAAAGCGGGGAAACGGGAAAGCGGGGAAACGGGAAAGCGGGGGGAAACGGGAAACCGGGAAACGGGAAAGCAGGGAAACCGGAAAGCGCGGAAACGGGACGCGCACCCAGAGCACGCGCGACCAAAGCAAGCGCACCCGGAGCCAGCGCACTCGGAGCCAGCGCACTCGGAGCTAGCGCATGTGTAGTGAGTCTAGCGATACCGAGTCACCGCGAAGCGGCGACCGGGAGCGCTAGTCTTCAATAAAATCATTGAATGGTCCACATCTTCTCCTACGAGTCGAGTACAACCGGCGTATGAGATTGAGTCTGGAGCGTTAATTATGAAAAGCTCACTATGAGCCCCTCTTTTGTTGGAGATGTAATGTTCGAGGATGGCTCACTCAGCCGGGGCTAGGTTCACTGTGTTAGGGCTAGGACACGATTTTTGAGCCACGGGAGGCAGTGACCGACATCCAATATTGTGGATCACTAAGAAGAGCCTCTTATATATCACAATAATGATCGTGCTGTTTCCCCCTATTTGAAAGTCCTCTGGAGGTCAAGAAATTATGTTTGTTAGCTCTCAAGCAGACTGCTCCTCGAGAGAATGCCCAGGAGCCATCGCAATCCAGTCTCCGAGGAATACGCACTCGTCGCTCGAGAGAAACTTCCTCAATCGACAAGAAGCAAAGTAGCCACACGTTCATAAAATCGTGAGTCCATTACATCTGGTCGCAGAAGTTTTGTTCACCTCATCGGAGCATACTGGAGAAACAACTGGACAAAACTTTCGCCAGCAAGAGATAGGTATCTACGTAAATACAAAACACAATAAGGAGAGATTCGACTGCAACCGGTCTTATCCGCACTGTTTCATTCGTCAGCGGGGGTCTACAGCAAATGTCTTGAGCGAATACCTCGTTTGCAGTGGAACATCGAGATTCAGGACAGCTCTCTGATGTGACTTCTGAACAGGAGTCTGATGACAGAGCGATGCAAGGGAGTTTGCATGAGCGTAAATTTGCGGAGAGAGTTCTGGAATAACGACTCGATAATAATTGGAGGATGAACTGCTGTCAGCTGTCTTCAGAGAAA
This sequence comes from Galendromus occidentalis, assembly GCF_000255335.2. Taxonomy (NCBI): domain Eukaryota; kingdom Metazoa; phylum Arthropoda; class Arachnida; order Mesostigmata; family Phytoseiidae; genus Galendromus; species Galendromus occidentalis. The sequence continues at coordinate 112,437 of NW_003805393.1, read as the reverse complement.
TCATTGAGAGCTGAATGACGCCTGATTAGCTTGGCTCGAGTTCGAAACTTGGTGTTAAAAGCTGGGCATGCGTCTCGGCAGATATATCAGAATTCTGGAGCAAAAATACCGGGCTTGGGAAAAGCATGCAGAATGAGTTCCCGCTTCACGATTCCCGACTGTGCCGCAGAGTTTGAGCATCTAGAGCTGCGGACAACGAAGCTCCGCGAATTCCTCAGGAAGGCGAGGATTGCCCTACGCAATGGCGTCAGATTGTGAGCCGACTCCGAAATCACTATGGCGATAAACTAAGATAACGGCTCTCGACATCAAATCCAAAATTCGGGAATCGAGATTAATGACGAAACTCTTCAGCCAAAGATTCAGCGGAAGCTGCGTCAGGTGGTTCGGATGACACCGCAGGAACCGAGAGGAAGTCCGCTCTAAGCCGATCTGCCCATGATGCAAGAACAGGGGCAATCGGAAAAGCGGGACTCGACCGCGCACCAAGAAAGCTTCCCGGCCGGAAGCGTTGTCTGTCGGCAGCTGGTGCAACCATTGGTGCCGCGCTCTGCCTCCTGCTCCTCGCGGCAATCTTACTCAAAAATAGGTGGAGGACAAGGACGACAAGGCCGGCGGGAATGATAACAGGTGCCCAGAACTCTGTGTGGACTGAAATCGCCGTCTCTGAAAGGGATACTCCTCCATAGTTCTCCTTGACTTCCAGATCCAGTGACGACCGTGACGACAGAAACGACGAGAATAGAAACAACGATCGGTCTGTAATTATTTGCCCTCGATTGACTCCTCCGGAAAGAAACAATCCAGAGCACAGAGTGACTCTCTGGCAAACTTCCAAACGATTACTGCCAGATTCCGGGGACTGATATATCCACTACCTATATGAGGATTAGAGTTCCTCAATTTCGGACATTTTCCTTCCGCGACTGCCAGATGAGGAGGGACCTGAATGCAGTATCTCATCTGGAGCCTTTCCCATGTTTCCCGACGGCTGTGAAAACTCGTTTGGAGCGATTCGCCTGGAGATGCGGAAGTCGTCCTTCGCTCTCGCGAATCCGATAAAAATGAGACGTCCGAGATTTAGGAACTCTAATGATGATGCGATAGCTCGGGAGCACCAGTCGGCAGATCGCGCCATCGTTCAATGAAGAGCCACAAAAAGAAATTGTGTTCGATATTCCCTCCAGACCCAAGGCGAACCTTCGCTTATATCAAGCAAGCTACAGAGAGAGCGGTCGAAGGTTCTAATGAATTAATGAAAGTTAACCCGTACTGGCGAGCAGACCTGAAAAACTCCTTGTCCTCTGTATCCGTTCGGAGTGCTCGTCTGAATGTGAAGCCTCTCGGCCTTGAGGCGGTAGTCGCCGATCTCAATGGTGAGGGAGCATCGCATTGTAACAGGAACAGATGACAGATGAAGATGAGCGATAACGAGTCAAAATCTCGATCCACCCAGCCGACCCTATGGAAGTTGAGTGCAAATTGGTATTGGACGGCCTCAGCATGGACTTCCTACATCTCTGCGGCTGGACTCGGAGAGAGTATTCTTGCAAATTAGACTCCGGAGCAAGGTTCAAGTGGAACTTCACTATTCCGCAAGATGCGAAAGCGGGAATCCGCTCGACATTGGTGAATGTGAGTCGAACACGGAATTAGCATTATAATTGACTAATATCCCAGACCTCGAATCATCAAGCTGAATGGCATGAGCAGATATAGATAAGGATAGCGGATAATGCTAGCTTCATCGATGGAATTGCCCGAGTCTCTTATCGGTGAATCGATCCATAGAACGGAAGTATCATCGACATATCTTCGTGTACGTATGACGGTCGCCCCTCCTGCTTCTGGCTGCCTGGAGTCGAATACACGGTGGCCAAGCTGAAGGAGCTATTCGAAACATATATGGACTCCTTCCTAGAAGAGCAGAGGGAGATCTTCGATGGCATCATGACGGGAATCATGTTCGAATAAAATGGCAGGAAGAAGTGGAACTCTCGCTCTTTGGGATACTTCGTCAGCGGATTGAACTCGTTTCAATCAATAGCTCCGACATTGATATCGCGCTGATTTATTTCGTTTGGAACAATTACGCGGCGACCATAGCTCCACGTCGCACAAAGGAAGCCCCGCGATGATCTTTTAAAACACGAAGAAACTCGTTGACGAGCCCATTCCGTCCCCGGTCGCCCTTCATGAGGCTCTTCTAGTCCCTGACGTGCCCCCGCTCGTGCTCCCTGTGCCCCCTGCGCTCGTTGCCCCTCCCCGTGTCGCCGGGAGCGGTGCCCCGGGCGGTGAAGCATGCTGTCATAGAAGAGGTCCAGATTGAAGCAGCTCTATACTGATTCTTGATTTCGTACCCCTGAGGCTGAATACAGCTTACCGTTCCCGAAGATTCCCTCCGATTCTCGCTGCGTTGGAGTGCAGAACACTTCACATGATCATCTCTGGAAGAATTGCCCCAAAAGAATGAAGTGAATAAGATCGCAATGAGAGCAGCCGGTAGGTGTTTCCAATCATTCTGGAAGCTCTGATTGTGACCCCACGCCTGCGGATTCCCTCGAGTCGGTTGTTGTCGCGGAAGTTCTTACAGAATGTCCAAGCCTGATGGAATTGGTTCGAGGAGAGGCCTCGTCGACGACCCTTTCTGGGGGTATGAAAAATGTTCTTCTGTATATTCGAGAATCCGAGGTGTTCGAACGATTTCAAAGTGAGCCGAAGGTCGGAACAAGAGAAGACTCGCGATAGCTCAAGTCTCAAATGTGCAGGGTTATTCACATCGGGAACACCTTCTGGGCATCCCTCGATACCTAGATAGATCCCGAAAAGAAAGAAGAGGAATGGAGAAATTCATTCTGCTTCCCTCAATCATACAGCCTTCTGTTGAAGCAGAACACGTATTCGATGGTCTCACTTTCGCAGGCTTCGCCATCGACGAGGGACGCTCAGAGAGACGTGAGGAATTACTTCTCCGTCGTCCGGCATCGAAGCTTCGCCGTCGACAGTCATACTGAGCGTCAGCGCAGTCAATACACAGAGTCAGACGCGTCTTGGTGTCTGGAAGCTGCGCCGGCGTCAACCGTCTGCTCTCCTGAACGGCGCTGTGAAACGCCGCGTGGTCTCCATGAATCACGGATCCTAGATCTAGAACGGTGCGCGAAGGGTCAGCACTGCTGACCTAAATGACGGGAACCAAGATCAGAAGATCGAGGAGGATCACAGATTCCTCTGAGCCCATGCTGCCGCTCGAGCCCCGATTCGGGAGGCGATTCTCATCTTCCTGTGAGAAGAGGATCCGCCATCTGCTAATCGAGACCGCGGAAATCCAGTATTGTGCGCAATGTCTAGATTCAACAGCATGCCGGATCATGGGCGGTAGCGGGAAATATCCATTCATTCCTCCTCTGGTTCCATCGAAGGCTCAATTTAAGGTCTGACTGGATATCGCGGGATGCCTAACTCGTTCCCGAAGTGTATGTCGCAGTACACTGGAGCCATCATGGGTCTCCTCTCATTCCAATATTCGGCTTTCCTCGATCTCGTTGATTGATTTTTTCATATTACGAATGGGGTCGTCGAGGCCCCTCCTCGATCCCAGCCGAGAGGACGAGGCGAAGGCTAGAATGATGTTGACCTCTCAAACGGCGGAACCACCACCGGTACCACGCAGAGGGCGGGAAAGACCGGCGCAGGCGCGACATGAACCGTGGGCAGAGGCACGAGAGAAACCTCTGGAGCGGGAGCGACGGCTTCCTTTGGCGGAGATACGGGCGCTGTTTGAAAAGCAAGCTCGGGTGAAGGCACGACGGGGACTAAAATAACCTCCAGAAAGGCGATCGGCGGACGTTCCAAATGAGCCGAAGGGGCACATTCTCGAGTGTTCCTCTCCAGACTCACACGCATCTCCCTTGGTGGGTGATTCGAGCCTGCTGTACGGAAATCGAGCATCACGAGGAGAATCCGTTGCTGGAGAGTTCGCCACCGAAGCTTCACGTGCGCTCTACGGGAATACAACGGCTGAATACGGAACAGAGGCGGGTGCGTTGAACGAACTGAATGCTGTCTTTGAAAGAGGCTCATCGTGAACATTTCATCATCGACATTCTGGTTCGGTTCTAAAGCCGGTCATTCTCTTCTTGCTTGGCGTGCTGAACGAGTCGAAGGCCTGTATCTGTACGTCCGTCATTATAGTGACTCGACTCGGAATCGGTCGCTGGAATCGGAATCGCTGGCCATCGCAATCCAGTCTCCGAGGAATACGCACTCGTCGCTCGAGAGAAACTTCCTCAATCGACAAGGAGCAAAGTAGCCACACGTTCATAAAATCGTGAGTCCATTACATCTGGTCGCAGAAGTTTTGTTCACCTCATCGGAGCACACTGGAGAAACAACTGGACAAAACTTTCGCCAACAAGTGAGAGGTATCTACGTAAATACAAAACACAATAAGGAGAGATTCGACTGCAACCGGTCTTATCCGCACTGTTTCATTCGTCAGCGGGGGTCTACAGCAAATGTCTTGAGCGAATACCTCGTTTGCAGTGGAACATCGAGACTCAGGACAGCTCTCTGATGTGACTTCTGGACAGGAGTCTGATGACAGAGCGATGCAAGGGCGTTTGCATGAGCGTAAATTTGCGGAGAGAGTTCTGGAATAACGACTCGATAATAATTCGGGGATGAACTGCTGTCAGCTGTCTTCAGAGAAATCATTGAGGGCTGAATGCTGAATGACGCCTGATTAGCTTGGATCGAGTTCGAAGCTTGGTGTTAAAAGCTGGGCATGCGTCTCGGCAGATATATCAGAATTCTGAAGCAAAAATACCCGGCTTGGAAAAATGGGAAAAGCATGCAGAATGAGTTCCCGCTTCACGATTCCCGACTGTGCCACAGAGTTTGAGCATCTAGAGCTGCGGACAACGAAGCTCCGCAGGAATTCCCCAGGAAGGCGAGGATCGCCCTACGCAATGGCGTCAGATTGTGAGCCGACTCCGAAATCAATATGGCGATAAACTAAGCTAACGGCTCTCGACATCAAATCCGAAAGTCGGGAATCGAGATCAATGACGGAACTCTTCAGCCAAAGATTCAGCGGATGCTGCGTCAGGTGGTTCGGACGACACTGCAAAAACCGAGAGGAAGTCCGCTCCAAGCCGATCTGCCCATGATGCAAGAACAGGGGCAACCGGAAAAGCGGGACTCGACCGCGCACCAAGAAAGCTTCCCGGCCGAAAGCGTTGTCTGTCGGCAGCTGGTGCAACCATTGGTGCCGCGCTCTGCCTCCTGCTCCTCGCGGCAATCTTACTCAAAAATAGGTGGAGTACAAGGTTGACAAGGCCGGCGGGAATGATAACAGGTGAGATGCCCAGAACTCTGTGAGGACTGAAATCGCCGTCTCTGAAAGAGATACTCCTCCATAGTTCTCCTTGACTTCCAGATCCAGTGACGACCGTGACGACAGAAACGACGAGAATAGAAACAACGATCGGTCTGTAATTATTTGCCTTCGATTGACTCTTCCGGAAAGAAAGTATCCTTAGCACAGAGTGACTCTCTGGCAAACTTCCAAACGATTACTGCCAGATTCCGGGGACTGATATATCTACTACCTATATGAGGATTAGAGTTCCTCAATTTCGGACATTTCGCTTCCCCGACTGCCAGATGAGGAGGGACCTGAATGCAGTATCTGATCTGGAGCCTTTCCCATGTTTCCCGACGGCTGTGAAAACTCGTTTGGAGCGATTCGCCTGGAGATGCGGAAGTCGTCCTTCGCTCTCGCGAATCCGATAAAAATGAGACGTCCGAGATTTAGGAACTCTAATGATGATGTGATAGCTCGGGATCACCATCTGGGACGGCGGAGTCGGCAGATCGCGCCATCGTTCAATGGAGAGCCACAAAATGAAATTATGTTCGATATTCCCTCCAGACCCAAGGCGAACCTTCGCTTATGTCAAGCAAGCTACAGAGAGAGCGGTCGAAGGTTCTAATGAAAAAATGGCGCAGACGTTAGGTAAAACGTACTGGCAACCAGACCTGCAAAACTCCTTGTCCTTTGTATCCGTTTGGAGTGCTCATCTGAATGTGAAGCCTCTCGGCCTTGAGGCGGTAGTCGCCGATCTCAATGGTGAGGGAGCATCGCATTTGACAAGAACAGATGACAGATGAGGATGAGCGATAACGAGTCAAAATCTCAATCCACCCAGCCGACCCTATTGAAGTTGAGTGCAAATTGGTATTGGACGGCCTCATCATGAACTTCCAACATCTCTGCGGCTGGACTTGGAGAGACTATTCTTGCAAATTAGACTCCGGAGCAAGGTTCAAGTGGAACTTCATTATTCCGCAAGACGCGAAAGCGGGAATCAACACGACATTGGTGAATGTGAGTCGAACACGGAATTAGCATTGATATTGAGTAATATCCCAGACCTCGAATCATCAAGCTGAATGGGATGAGCAGATATAGATAGGGATAGCGGATAATGCCAGCTTCATCGATGGAATTGCCCAAGTCTCTTATCGATGAATCGATCCATAGAACGGAAGTATCATCGACATATCTTCGTGTACGTATGACGGTCGCCCCTCCTGCTTCTGGCTGCCTGATGTCGAATACATGGTGGGCGGGCTGAAGGAGCTATTCGAAAAATATATGGACTCCTTCCTAGAACAGCAGAGGGTGATCTTCGAAGGCATCCTCACGGGAATCATGTTCGAATAAAATGGCAGGAAGAAGTGAAACGCTCGCTCTTTGGGGGACTTCGTCCGCGGATTGAACTCGTTTCAATCAATTGCTCCGAAATTGATATCGCGCTGATTTATTTCGTTTGGAACAGTTACGCGCCGACCATAGCTCCACGTCGCACAAAGGAAGCCCCGCTATGATCTTTTAAACACGAAGAAACTCGTTGACGAGCCCATTCCGTTCCCGGTCGCCCTTCATGAGGCTCTTCTAGTCCCCGGCGTGCCCCCGCTCGTGCTCCCTGTGCCCCCTGCGCTCGTTGCCCCTCCCCGCGTCGCCGGGAGCGGTGCCCCGGGCGGTGAAGCATGCTGTCATAGAAGAGGTCCAGATTGAAGCAGCTCTATACTGATTCTTGATTTCGTACCCCTGAGGCTGAATACAGCTTACCGTTCCCGAAGATTTCCTCCGATTCTCGCTGCATTGGAGTGCAGGACACTTCACATGATCATCTCTGAAAGAATTGCCCCAAAAGAATGAAGTGAATAAGATCGCAATGAGAGCAGCCGGTAGGTGTTTCCAATTCTGGAAGCTCTGATTGTGACCCCACGCCTGCGGATTCCCTCGAGTCGGTTGTTGACGCGGAAGTTCTTACAGAATGTCCAAGCCTGATGGAATTGGTTTGAGGAGAGGCCTCGTCGACGACCCTTTCTGGGGGTATGAAAAATGTTCTTCTGTATATTCGAGAATCCGAGGTGTTCGTACGATATCAAAGTGAGCCGAAGGTCGGAACAAGAGAAGACTCGCGATAGCTCAAGTCTCAAATGTGCAGGGCTATTCACATCGGGAACACCTTCTGGGCATCCCTCGATACCTAGATAGGTCCCGAATAGAGCCGTCAATGGAGAAAGAAGAGGAATGGAGAAATTCATTCTGCTTCCGTCAATGATACAGCCTTCTGTTGAAGCAGAACACGTATTCCATGGTCTCACTTTCGCAGGCTTCGCCATCGACGAGGGACGCTCAGATAGACGTGAGGAATCACTTCTCCGTCGTCCGGCATTGAAGCTCAGCCGTCCACAGTCATACTGAGCGTCAGTGCAGTCAATACACAGAGTTAGACGCGTCTTGGTGTCTGGAAGCTGCGCCGGCGTCAACTGTCTGCTCTCCTGAATGGCGCTGTGAAACGCCGCGTGGTCTCCATGAATCCTCCTCCACCAATCCGGATTCCTCTTCAGACTCACACGCATCTCCCTTGGTGGGTGATTCGAGCCTGCTGTACGGAAATCGAGCATCACGAGGAGAATCCGTTGCTGGAGAGTTCGCCACCGAGGCTTGTCGTGCGCTATACGGGAATACAGCGGCTGAATACGGGACAGAGGCGGGTGCGTTGAACGAATTGGATGCTGTCTTTGAAAGAGGCTCATCGTGAACATTTCATCATCGACATTCTGGTTCGGTTTTCAAGCCGGTCATTCTCGTCTTGCTTGGCGTGCTGAACGAGTCGAGGGCCTGTATCTGTAAGTCCGTTATTACAGTAGCGCGACTCGAGGTGTACTACGCACGTTCGGATGAGATCAGAAAGTTTTACATGAGAGTCATAGGAATGAGCTTGAAGACTCCATTGAATACAATCTTGATTCTTCGAAGGCCCGGGGCGAGGGCCGAACAACCTACTAGACTCGACGGAGGAGTCAAGGGACGCGTGACAGGAGCCGTTCGAAAGAACTCATGGTTGATCTCGGCGAACTCGATCAGCGCGATTTCAATTTTGGAGAAATCGATCGAAGCGAAATTGATCCGCTAACGAAAAACCCGTGAAGCAAGAAATGTGCTCGGTCCTACCATTTAATTCGAACAGGATTCTCCCGAGGATGCCATCTGACTGAGACCACCCTCTGCTCTACCAGGTAGGAGTCCTCATATTTGTCGGATAACGCCTCCAACTCGGCCACAGTAAGTGCGACTGACGGTTGCCAGGGGCAGGAGGGGCGACCACCTCACTTACACGATGATCTGTCGATGATACTTTCCTTCTACAGATCAATTCATCACTGAACAGATTCCGGCGATTTATAGGAAACCCTCATATCATCCGCTGTCCGTATCAATCTCTGCTGATTCCATTCAGCTTGATCATTCGACGGCTGGGATCGTCGTCGACATGAAGACTGATCACGTGTTCGACTCCCGTATTCTCATGCGACGCCCCTCTTCCGTATCTTGCGGGATGAAGAACATTCACCCGCACGATACTCCGGAATCCATTATGCAAGACCAGTCTTTCCAGGCCAAGCCGCAACGATCCTCGAAGTTCATGATTAGGCCCTCAACAAGCGGCACTCAAAATCCCGGGAATTGGCTGGATGGACTCGTGAGGCTGGAGATTCCGAATCGCAGTCGCTCATCTTCATCTGCCCTTGTTACTGATGCGATGGTTCCTCGCGGTTCAGATTACCGGCTACCGTCTCGATGCCAGGAGGTTCCACTTTTAGATCAGCACTGAGAACGTGATCCGGGCGCGGAACTCTGCAGGTGTGCTCGCCAGTGAGAGCCGTTTTCTCGTCAGATTCCCCGAGCGCTCTCTCCGTAGCTCGTGTGACATAAACGAAGGTTCGCCTTGCATCTGAGGGGAGTATAAAACGGGGTTCCATTTTGGGGTTATTCAACCAAATGATGACGCGATGTGCGGATGCGTGATTAATTTATCAGTCCTCCGGAACCCGTAAGTGATCGTTCGGGAGGTTTTCGGAAGTAGTTCACAATGAGCAGGAGAAAACTGACGTTTATTGTTGGGCTGGGTCTTTCGATCCTCCATCAGCGGTCGACCTGCAGGAGGATCAGCTTTCTTGATTGTTTTCAAAGCCTGCCTACAGGACTAGGAGCTCTTCTTCCTGGGGGAGAAATACTCTATTGAGCAACCGTTGAAACTCGAGCTCGAGGATGCGGAGCAAAGCCTCCATCCTCGTGATGTCTTCAGCGAGATGTGATCAGCATTGGCTCTCAATGGGCTCGAGTGCAGCGCCGTAAAGTACCCCAGTCCCCCCTCCCGTGTACGGCACTGCCCGACCGATTCTTGAAATGCTAACGCGCTTTCCACGGAGACTGGCTGGAGGACTATGGACTCATGCGGGATTCAGTCACCGGGCCTTCTATTTCCTGCTCAGATCTCTTGAGCTCCGATTTCAAAGTCGCATTCTCTTGGCAGAGTCTGGTGTTTCCACCTCGCTGAAAGTGATCAATGACATCCTCAAAGGGCTCTCAGTACACGAAGATTGTCCGGCAGAGGGAAATCCGTCGCACATTTAAGCTTGATCAAGTTATGGAGGAGACGGCTCCCTCAACAATCTCCACGATCAGATCCCCAAAATTATCACGCATCCGTTTTAGTGCCACGAGAGTGAGAGACAATGGGAAACTCATTTCTCCGGCCAGCAGGTGTTTGGCTACCCCGAGCTCCTCGGGAACTTCTTTGAAATCGTCAAGCAATCTGTGACGTGTCTGAAAGGATGCGGAAATTCAAAAAATGTACAATGGTACATCGCGATCGAGAATCGCAGCGATGATGAGTTCATTATGGCATATTGATTAACATATTGCATGTTCCGAATGAATCGCATGAAGGTTAAATAGCTAGTTTAATTCGTTTCAGACCGCTTCCAGCGAAGGCGGGGTTTCAGAACCTTTGTTCCCCGTAACCGTCTGATACACTGAGGGAGACAGTGTTTTTCTCTTTACCACTTTCCACCTTTTCTGACCCTTGCATCTTCTATCGAAATGGGACGGAGAGAATCATTGTTTGCATCCACGTTGACGATGACTTGTGCGCGGGAGTGACAAAGAAAGTCGTACTCCAGTTCATAGATTCTCTCAGTCAAGAACTTGAGGTCACATCACAACCCCTTTCGTATTTCCTCTGAATGCAAATCGAAACAAGTGAGAACCATGATATTCACATACATCAAACCAAGTACGTGAACGAGGTTCTCAAGCGATTCAACATGTTCGACTGCAAACCGGTTTCAACTCCCTGTGACTCAGGAATCTACAGCATCAAAAATACAGGAACGGCCACTCTCGAGAACTTCCGAGAGTTGATAGGATCCGTTCTCTACATGACCAGTGGCTGCCGCATCGATGTGGCCTTCGCCACTTCATACCTCAGTCGTTTCCTCGATAAATGCACACTTGAGCATCTGGAGGCAGGAAAGAGGATACTTCGATATCTGAAATCGTGTCCATCACTCGGCATCACATACAAGAGCAACTCTGACGATGGGGACAGTGGTATTCTCTGACGCGGATCATGGTTCAAACATTGAGGACAGAAAGTCTACGTCAGGAACACTGATTGTTTGTGTATTTAAATAACGCGCCTCTCATGCCGCGCATGCTCCCATCCGTCATGTCAATAAAACAACACACTCATGTCATAGAGCTGGCATGACCAGTATCTTTCGTCGTGTTCTCAATCTGGATAGAGCTAGTACAAACATGGTGTCAGAAGTTTGAGTATACATCAGGGATCGTCTAACGAACAAGCGTCCGAAGAAGCAAGAAAATGTCGTTATTAAACTCCATCCCAGTTCCGCGGCCGATGCCGCTGAATCCAGTCAACCGGAAAGCGCGGTGGATGGAATTCAAAGAAGAATTCGAAGACTATGCAACATTCACGAACCTAAGCAAGGAGCC
>NW_003805393.1:98800-101040 GCF_000255335.2 Galendromus occidentalis | reverse complement strand
CGAACATCGGGTGTACCCCGCTGATCCTGCCCCAAAGTTGTGCCGCCGCGGGGGTTGCCACGCGGACGGGTATACCGAGAAGGCTCTCAATGCTCTTTATCCTCTGCATGTCATCCAGATTGGGGACCTTCACAGAGATGGATCCATTCGGTAACACTCTAGCGTGGGCACCTGCCACCTGCGATCGAAGCTCTACGTAAACCTTCAAGAGATTACACCCTACGAATGTCGAGCCCTCCGGGGGTTCTAGCTCAACTTCGAAACCCTGCGGACCGCGAAGACCGGTCGACATTTTCGTGCTCTCCTCAGCTTTTCGTCGACGTTCCGTGTCTCTCTCGGCCCGACGAAGCGCTTTCTCTTGCGCTGTCGGAACCGTCGTCCATTCGTCCATCCGGTTCTCCGAGTCGCTTTCAGCTTCTCCCTCCCGATCGCCCATTCTCTTGATTAGGTAAGAGTCGCGAAAACGCTGCCTCTGTTCCCTAAGAATTTCGGCCGTTCTCTCTCTCAGATTCTTGCAATCTCGTTTCGAGTCTTCTCTCGATGATAGCGGCTTCCTTTGGTGCGGTGACACCTTTCCCTCTAGAGAACTCTCCCCGGCCGAGTTGGCGGTGACGACGAGTCCTTCCAATCTTGTCACAATCATTCTGAATAGGGGTCATGGTCAGCGACAAGCCCCTGAATGAGGCGGAGAAAGAAGTTATCAGAAAGATGAGGTCGCGTGGGACTCGTTCATCAACCCTCTCGGATGTCGCCTTGGATGAAACCGATCCGATGAGCAATGCTCCGCTCATCGACGTGTCTGAGTCATCAGGGGAGAGTTCATGCGCACCGGCGATCAGACCGCGAGATCCTGTCTCATCTTCCGTGAGACGTTTGGCGTTAACACAGCCTCGTCAAATTCCGCACTTGCAGAGTGCTCAAGGTCCGATCCAGTCGGAGGGTCAGTACTTTTAGAGTCCGGGTGCTGCCCCCTTTGCTGCTCACATACCACCGGAAGTCCAGCTTTGGATGGACTCCATGCTGATGTTGTTGGATGCTGCTTGGGCTTCGAGATCTTATACCTGTTGGGTGAAAGTCGCGTTCTGGGTCATGGTGGTCATTAGTGTTTGTGTATTTAAATAACGCGCCTCTCATGCCGCGCATGCTCCCATCCGTCATGTCAATAAAACAACACACTCATGTCATAGAGCTGGCATGACCAGTATCTTTCGTCGTGTTCTCAATCTGGATAGAGCTAGTACAAACATGGTGTCAGAAGTTTGAGTATACATCAGGGATCGTCTAACGGACAAGCGTCCGAAGAAGCAAGAAAATGTCGTTATTAAACTCCATCCCAGTTCCGCGGCCGATGCCGCTGAATCCAGTCAACCGGAAAGCGCGGTGGATGGAATTCAAAGAAGAATTCGAAGACTATGCAACATTCACGAACCTAAGCAAGGAGCCTGAGACGCATCAAATGAGTGCTTTTCGGCTATACATGGGTCCTCACTGGAGAGGCAAGTTGAAAGCATTGAAACTTGATCCAGCAACACTCAGCCAAGCAACGACTGCCGGCATGGCATGCAACAAGCTGGTCGCTACCATCGAAGCCCTTGACAAGGAATTCGGTGCATCGAACAATATACTGAGCTGCCGGGAAAAATTCTACAAGTTATGTCAAGGTAATCTGGACATCGACTCATTCATTGACAAAGTTCACGAGCTAGCAGTCTTATGCGAGTTTCCGGACGTCGTTCGTGATGAAATGATTCGAGACCGAGTGGCGCTTGGCTGTTCGAGCAGCAACATGAAAGAAAGACTGCTCACCGCAGACAAGATCGATTTGAATGCGGTCCTGACGATGGCACGTCGATTGGGAGACATCAGATCTCGGAGCAGGGAAGACGAGACCAAAGACCAAGAAAACATATACGGTGTCACCAAACAGCCCCACCGCTACACGTTCTCGAAGCCCGAAAAAATTTCATGCAGTTTCTGTGGAATTTCTCATGAGCGAGAAGATCAACATGAAATTGAATAGATCGAAACTCAAATTGTGCCAGAGAGAGGTGAAATTCCTTGGTCACATAATCACCAGTGAGGGAGTGAAGAGCGATCCAGCCAAGACCGAAGTGATTCGAGAAATGAAGCCTCCTACGGACAGGACATCACTACAACGTTTCCTCGGAGCGATCAATTACCATTCAAGGTTCATGGAGAATTTCTCAAGCATATCACAACCCTGCGAAATTTGCTCAAGA
>NW_003805393.1:93032-98780 GCF_000255335.2 Galendromus occidentalis | reverse complement strand
AGATATTCATGACAGAGTTTGGGGTCGCTCTGAATGTGACGCCAAAGACTCTGATTGAAATGAAAATTGCATCCTACGATTTCAGCGAGTGGGAACCTCGCGGAAAGTTCATTCATTAAAGCCTTTTCGAAGTCCAGATGGATTACTTGCGGCAAAGAGCCATCGACCGCCTTGTGGATGAGCTCGAACAATTTCCTGTAGGTAACTCCATCTTTCGCTGGCAAGAAGGCGTAAATGACCGGGATGACTTTACTCGAAAATAGCTTCACGTGGACTGTAAACAGTTGGTAGAAAATCGAGGGGCACGCTTTGAAAGTGCCGTCCATGAACCATTCGTTACAGTTTCGGAGAAGCTCGAGGTTCTTCGCCGTTGCGAAAACGATTATTCTCTTAGAGTCTCCGACGCCAGAATCGTAATGAAGGAACTGCTCCCCAGAGTGGGTGACCTGAAGCATCGAAAAAAAAAATTTTCTTTCTGCGCTCAGTTCAAAAATGATTGTGCAAGCTCAATTCAATTGGCCAACCATCAGCTCGTCAGGAATCTCTAAATCAGCTCGCTGTGATGGGTTGATTGGCATCGAGGGTCCGGCGCGAGCTCTGTGGTAGTTGACTTGCTGGCGGAGCAAAGTGAGATTCGGCATTGAGCCTGAAACTGCCACCGAATTGATGCGTCCAACAACCGAAGAGACCACTGCGGAAGCTACCGAACTCTTCTCTTGCAAGCTCACTTCTCGAAGCTTGCTCAAGTGGCGTCTTTTCTCAATTCCAACAGGATCTGGTGCATGATTGTGCACAGGCAACGGCTGGAAAAATACAACACTAAACACTAGTCCTGCAAAACTCCCCGACCGTTCTGATACTCGTCATCCCCTCCGTTTTCCTCGAATTTTTTTCGAGAATCAACTGAAATCTACTCACTCCGTGAGAATCCTTCTGGGTCGTAATCCGAGCAAGGCAAGATCGATTCACGCAGCGCCAAGTCGTTCTTTCGCATGAACTGCGATCCTTCCGATACAGAAAGAAGTCCACACACAACAGCGGTCGACCGCGAGTTGAGTTCACAAATTGCAGCATTTGGTCCGCATAATTCTAGAACTCATTCAGCACGAGGGAAGGTCCAAAGCAAGGCGCAAACGTGCGTCGCCGTGCACATGTGCGTCACCGTGCACACGTGCCTCGAGATCTTTCACGCCGAGATCAGCGCGCCTAAATCAATTATGCGCTCGAATCAATCACGCGCTCAAATCAATCATGCGCTCGAATCAATCACGCGCTCAAATCGACCATGCGCTCAAATCGACCATGCGCCAAAAACAATTTCGCTGAAATCAATTCCGCTCAATTCGATTGCGCCCGAATCGATTGCGCCCGAATCGATTGCGCTCGGATCAATCGCGCCCAAATCGACGATGCGCTCAAATCAATACTGCGCTCAATTCAACTTCGCGCCGTAATCGACCATGCGCCCTAATCAATGTGCGCCGAAATCACCTGACACCGATTCACCATTCTAACCTCCGTCTTCAGAGCGAAGGATGTTGGTATTGACCTCTTGGAGTCTCTGAAGTTTTCGTACCTGGTTTTCGTTCAGGTCCCCGAATTCGTCCACGGTGTTCTGGATGGTGTCTATGATAGTAATCGATCCAGTTGGTCCGCTGTGAAAATCGTTGATGTTGATGTCGATGTCGAGTTCTGATTCTCCGATCTTTCTATATGAGAGACTCCCTTGAACTTGAGATATATATCCACCGGTAAGCTTTCCTTGAGTTAGGAGAAGAAAAACGGGGCTATCGAGTCTTTCGGTAAGCCTATTCACTCAAGAGCGCTGAAGCTTGTGTGGATTGTATGTAGCATCTCTCTGAGCTTCTCGACATCGTATCGTGATGTCACCGGTCGTAATGTCATGAGCCGCTTCGTGTATAACGTTCTGAGCTTCTCCACGTTTCCGAACTCATTCCTCAGTCGATTCAAGGCCGTTTCGTAGAACGCTTCGTCCGATGGTATCGTTTTGAGTTTTTCTTTTACCTCCTTGGACAAATATTGCAGTAGGTAATCGTATTCCGTTCTATTATTGAGATCAGCGTCGTTGTGAATCCGGTCTTCCAATATTGTCCACCATGGCATCCAGTTTTCCAGTTCGCCGTCGTATCGATCCATCTTCGAGGGTTCCAGCTTCCTGGCATTCTTGATTGATTCACAACACTTGGTTTGATTCGCCTGTGGGTGGTTGGTGGTTGGGTCAACTTGCGCGGGTGTTCGTTCTTCCTTGTTCAAGGCTCCTTTCATCTTGCATATCGCCGTTCGGACTTCGAGGTACGAGTTGTTCTGTCCTGTTCGGTCGCTTCGCAGTTGTTCGATCGTTGTCATCTTCGACCAAATGGTCTCGTTCACTCCTTTCAACTTCTCGAAGTGTTCTGTCAGAAAGTCGAGGTTCGCTTGGGCTGAGAATTTGTCGATTTCTCCATTGCCTCTGACCATCGTCTTACAGAAGCCGATGAGCTGTCGAATTTCCTCTACCAAGCGGGTTCTTTCTGTGATATCCCTGTGTTCAGTTTTCATCACGGTTGTCGTCTTTCCGTCTTTCGATTTCGGGGTCGACTGACGGGGTGCATGCGTGCTGTCGTTGGTATCCATCGTTACCTCGTTCTTCGTTTTCGGGTGGCTTACTCGGTCGCGGTTTCGTTGTTCAGTTGGGCGCAATGTTTCGTCTAGCAAGTTGGCGGAGCGAGTGCACCCGATTTGTCACAATAGTTGCTGTTTTATTCTTGGATCTTCACATCGTACACAAGCATCCGTCACTCGATTCTTACGACTAATTGTTATTATTATTCTTTCCAGCTGTTCGGTTGGGTCTAGGTAATCTTACATCACAACAACAAAGGCCGGCGGCCATTTTTTTTAGGGAGAGGGTGGAAGCAGCTGAGATTCTACCCGCTGAATCAACGGTGCATGTCTGGGTAACCTAACATCACAACAAAGGCCGGCGGCAGTTGTTTTTGAGGGAGACGGCGGAAACAGCAACCATTAGTCGCTGAATCGAAGAGTCAGTAGAGAGAATCGGAAATTGGATTGATTTCCGAACTTCGATTTCTTCGGCCCATATATGACGAATACGGAATTCTCTTTTGCAAATGACGTGGAATCTGTCCAGCTACACGGAGGAGACTATACCGAATCGACCAGCAACGTTTGTGAGTTTTCATACCGATATTCCCAAGATACCCAAATATATCGCTATTCACCTGCTTTGCGAGGGAAAAGCTTATATCCGAGTGATGATACCGTCAACTCATATCCTCACTCCCATATTCGAAACCCCTCGTGAAAGCCGACAAGTTCCTTTCGTCCGAATCTCTAATAAGTCTCAGCAACGGCGATGACGCGACTCAAAGAAAGGGTTTATCTAAGTAAGACCTATAGGTATGGAATATATCGTCGACTTCAGATGTCTTCCTCTTCATCTGTATCAACCTGAAAGGCGACCTCGTTCACCCTCTCCGGATCGCATCGATCTATGACTGCGTCTGGGAAAACCCTCAAATGGCCCCTCATTCCGGAATCGATATCTTTGTGTTGTACAGAAAGCAGTGTGGCTGTTCAGGCAGATGGTTGAGTGCTGAAGATACGCTGATAATTGTGCCATCCAATTGAGGTTTGGCGAGAAGAGGGCA
This sequence comes from Galendromus occidentalis, assembly GCF_000255335.2. Taxonomy (NCBI): domain Eukaryota; kingdom Metazoa; phylum Arthropoda; class Arachnida; order Mesostigmata; family Phytoseiidae; genus Galendromus; species Galendromus occidentalis. Next base: position 95,109 of record NW_003805393.1, on the reverse strand, counting down.
CCGAGTTCTGAGATACGCGAGTCAACGTGAGAACAGAACCTTCTTCAATGAATGTGGAAGTTGAGCATGTAGAATTAACTGGTCCGAGCGACTCACCGTCTGTACTCCTTGCAGTTCAAACTAACTTGGCGTGGTGTCTGACGAACAATATTGAAGACGAACTCTCGAGTCCCCTGGTCACCGGCTACTGTGTACGCTCCCCTTAGGTGGCGCCACACATCCTGGCCGTGGAGTCGCCCAAGGACGCGGACGAAGGATCCACTTGGACTTCGCATCGCTCGAGTTTGCACACGAACGAACTGGCATACGGTGGGACACTCCTACTGTTTCGACAAGGGCGACCAAAGTTACCGACTTGGATGATACGGGCGAGGAGAAAGACTTTTCAATCAATCAAATACTTTTATTTGCGTACATTGTACAATATCTAGAGATGCGATATGAGAGGACACGTCCTTTTATGTCCGTTTTGTCCGCTTCTTGACCATTTCGGCGGAAATGTCCGCTTTTTGTAGTTTCTGGTGGAGCTTCTGCTTATTTTGATTCTCGCAGGCCTTTTTCCCCTTGGAATCGATAAAGTGAGGGGCCCCGTGCATCGTATATACACATGCACGTTCGGATGAATCAAAACACGTCGGCGTCGCGACGAACAGATGATCCCTCAAAAGTTCGCCGAGTGGATGTATCCGCTCGAGCAGCGAAGGGTCGCGTCTTCAGGAAGCCCCGAGGCAATGGATCCACATCTGAGACAGCTCGTATGCGGTTGGCTTGACGAAAAAACAAATACGGTGCTTCAAACTGGACGGGGATCGAGTGATATGCCAGAAGTGTTCGGTTCGCGTAAAGATCCGAGACCGCCGTGGGAGCACGCGACTGGATGCCCACCGAAAAAAAGCGAAACACCAGGCTGCGGAGAAATCAACGAACAAGCAGACCGGTAATCGTTTCGTCTCTCGTGAGATCAGAGAGCCTCAGCCCGTTCAATTACGAACTATTTCTGCTGTTCGCATCGGAAAACATCCCGCTAAGCAAGCTGCGATCAGAGCGTTTCGGACAGTTCTTCTTGAAATACGCACGAGAGCATGTCGAATGCGCCTCTAAACCGGATAAATATATTGAACATGGTTACGGCATCATCAGAAGGAAGATCGAAGAACATGTGGAATCCTCTCCGTTCGCAATCTATATCGACGAGACTCAAGACGTACAGCGCAGGAAAATCGTAAATACCATCGTCATCCCATTGTCGGGAGAACCTGAACGCCCGGTACTGTACGATACTGAGTTCGTTGATTCGGCAAACGCAGTCACTCTGTCGGGAATCGTGAACAGAGTGGCGATGACCGTCTCCAAGGACCCCACTAAGTTCAAACTGCTCGTGACGGACCAGTGTCGCACTAACATCGCAGTTGGTAACAATCTCAAGGTGTTGTACAAAGATTTCCTCCATGTAACGTGTCTGGCTCACGGGATCCATCTCTTATGTGAATCGATACGCGAAAAATTCGACAAAGTGAATTCATTTGTTTCTAGTATGAAGAATGTGATGTCGAATTCAAAGAGTAGGGTCGACCTATATCGTGAGCTAACTGGTGGGGACCCCTTGCCCCCCAAGCCAGTCGTGACACGTTGGGGGACGTTCCTGAATGCTGCCTTCCATCACTATGCACGTTTGGAAGAAGTCGAATGTTTCGTTAGGCAGCTCGACGGCAAATCCAGTGATGTGAACACTCTCAAACTCCTCATTGTCGACCCCGAGTTGAGAGAACAGTTCGAAGCTATCTCAATGTTCTCAGAGCTCCCGAAGCATATCAAGGAGCTCGAGTCGCGCTCTATATCCCTTGAGCAGCAACTGGCGATTCTTGACTCCATCGAGCAGCAACTGAGTGGACATCTGCGTCAGCGTTTCAAATGTATTTTGCAGAACAATCCCGATTTGCACCAAGTGAGAGCTCTCTCTTCACGAGGCTCAAAAACTTTCGAAAGTGCAATCCTCTGTAATGCTGACGTAGAAAGGTCATTCTCGTTGCTGAAGAATATCCTCAGTGATCGGAGGCATCGCTTATCAGAGGTGAAC